>NC_056741.1:1446467568-1446612568 GCF_019279795.1 Protopterus annectens | reverse complement strand
GTTGTTAAATGCCAGGACAGCTTCCTCTAGGGGGAAATTGTGGAGGAAGGACCGATAATTGAAGAGAGCTGTTGGTTGAAAGTTTCTGGATTAAAATTAGAGAGGTTGCTGGAGTCTTTGTATTGCTGAGGCTTGCATAGGTGAAGACAGTGTCTAAGTATGTAGATGGGATGATGATTGCTTAGGGTATCAGGTAGAGTGGAGGGGGTGTGATAAAGATTAGGATTAGAGGTGAGGACCCAGCCTAGAATTAAGCCATAATTGGTACATTTGTTTAGTGAGTAGGGGTGGAGATTAGTTGGGAGAATCCAAAGAGATTGATGGAGGAGTTAGGGGAATCAGTGTTGAGGGCATTTCAGTTGATGTTAACATTGCCCAAGATAACAGTTTCATAAGAGATAGTTTGTAATATCCAAGAGAGAAAGAGCTCTAGGGTAGGGATGTTATTTCCTGGGGGAATGTAAATGGAGGAAATAGCTAATTTTTGTGATTGTTTAATTGACAATTAACAATGAGGATTTCAGCTGGATGAAAGTCAGAGGTAAAGACTGAAAGAGATTAAAGAGTGAGTCTGTTAGAGTAGACAATAGCAACACCTCCACCTTCCTTCTTAAGCTGATCATGGCAGATAATGTTATAACCTGGAGGAAGTACTTTGGTGTCATATATATGAGGTTTAACCCATTTTCAGAGAGGCAGAGGATGTCAGGGGTGTATAAGGAGACCCAGGCATGGAAAGAGGAGATTTTATTCATGATACTTTGGTTCATAGATAGACTAGATGTTTTTTGGTGGGTGTAGATGTGAAAGTCTGAGAAGAAGAATATGGAGTAGAGAATTTGGATGTGAGGGGAGAGAGGAGCTATGATTAGGCCCTGGGTTTGGGTGTATGTCACCTGACAGTAATAGATTTAAAGTGAGTAGTCTGAGATAAGTTTAAAAATTATGTTGGTACTAGTTTTTTGTTTTCATTTTGAGGGGGAATGTAGGTAGGAAGAATGTCTTAATTTTGTACAAAGTAGTGTTAGAAAGAAGAAATAGAGATGGGCATATAGGGAAGGTATGGGTGGCAGAGAGAGTGGACAGGGGTAGGTAGAAGTAGGTGTACAAATTCTGAAAGATAAGAGGTGGCAGTGTAGTAAGGCAAAATAAGGAAGTTCAGAAGATAATAAGAAGTAAGCTGTTGGAGAAATATGGCTTTAAGGCAAACATAGTGTGGCAAATGTTATGGGTTTGAGTAGGTTTTAAGGTAAGTAATTAAGACTAGTGGTGGTGGATGTGGGGTACAGTCTTTAATAGGATAGGTTGTTTAAAAGTATAGAGGAAGTGACCGAAGTGGTCACTGGGTATAGAGTATAATTCAAATGATAGGGTGGTGGGTGGGAATGGGGGTAGGGTAGGGGAGTGGAGTGAGCTCAACCATAGTAAGGGTGAATGGAGTGGATTGAACGAAGGTCCCAAAAACTGGAAGTAGCAGAAAAACAATCAGAAAAGAGGTGAGTTTTTATTTCGTTAGTAAAGAAAAGAAAACGGCTGCAGGGTGTCAGGGAGAGAAAGTCAGGAATAGTAGTAGTTGAGTGAGGGGGATTTAGGTTGCAGAAAGTAAAAAAAAGTTAAAACAGTACAATTAGTTTAACAAGGGGGATGAGTATAGAAATTGCTGACTTGAGGTACAGAAAGTAAGGTAAATATAACAGCCTAATTTGCTTAATGAGGGGGATGAGTTCAGAAGAGCAGGCAGGGATTAAAAGTAGAGGAATGCAAGCAGTAAAAAAATCTTTTCATAAGAGCAAAAAAGTTGAAAGAGTGGAGGGGAAACAACAGAGTGACTGCAAGTAGAGAAGGAAGGTTTGGTGGAAAAGGAAGGAGAAAAAGAAAAAAAATAGTGATATAGGGAGTAGGGTGGAGGAGGAAAAGGGGACAGTGGATGGAAATATGGCCAGAGGAATAACACAACTGACTAAGTTTATACCAGAGGGAAGAGGAAGACTAAAAAGTATGTTGAGATATAGCTGTAAAAAGGGGGGAGCGGATTTGGTGCTGTGCTACAAACTACAGGTTAGTTACAAAACAGGAGTGGAGATACAAAGTTTCTTTCAAAAGTGTAACATACACAAAACTGTGGGCATATATGGTTGAGGCAGCTATACATATGTACTCCCACCCACACACACACACACACACACACACACACACACACACACACACACACACACACACACACACACACACATATATATATGTAATGTAAATGTTATAATAATGTAAATTTGCTCAGAGCTGCAAGAGAACAGGTAAATTATAGGTTTTAAGTTTTCACAATAATTTACCTGCTGCAATGATTGTTGGTGGAGATCACGGTACAATGCAGATCAAGGCATTTAGCCTTTTCGCCACTGTAGTGCGATCTCAGAGTTGGTATATATAAGTTTTGGGTGTGTGTGCATACATATACATATGTATGCAGTGGACTAAAGTGCTTTCATTTCATATCATTGGGATATGCATGTTACCATTTCACTATTGTTATGTTATCAACATGTGATCCACCTGATATGGGCTATGTTTCTTGATAAAATAGAATCACATCACAAATGTGACAAAAAATAAATATGAATACATGATTTACATGATACCATATGCACATTATTACAATATATGCTGTATAGTTTCTGATACACATAATACTGTAGGCTATGTATAGTATGTTATTTCCCAGTCACACGCTCTTTTGTAGTCTTCAACTCACACAGATATGCTTTTTATTTGTGAAAATGGGGTAAGAAAAATAATCTTTAAGAAAAGAAGGGAGAGGTTCCCACAGATTGGGACCAAGAACTGAGAAAGCATTGTCTGTTCAGGGAAACCTGGTTCTGGAGATTTGGAAGAGAGGGCATGAAATGTTAAGATGTCTCAGGTTGTATATTGGTGCATCTCTGAATGGTCTGGAAGCTAGTAGAGGGAAGTTGTCATTATTGATAAGGTTAAGAGGCAAATAGAAAGTCCGCACATTGTTTCACAGGTAGTCAGTTAACTTTTTCAGTGGTTGTGCATTGGTGTTCATTTCTTGGGGAGACAGTGATGAATTTGCAAATGACATTTGAAATGGACTGAATAGTGGATATGTTTCTTTCAGAAGTTGGAGTGATTAGTGGAAGATGGCCTCAAACATTTATATCTGTATGTAAATAATCCTAACAATGTATCTGTAATGTTTACTAAACATAACTGTGACCTTAACATTCAAGAAATGTTTATAATACTTTGTTATCATGTCTTCTCCCTACCCTGTTTTTTGCTATCTTTTCTAATATATATTTTTTAATTTAATCTCCTAATTAATTGCAACATCCATTACTGCTCAATCATGACCACTTGCACAGAGAGCTAGAGTGTCACAGTTGCTCGGATCTCCATCCCTTTACAGGTAGCTATGGTGGCATTACTGCCATCAGCAGGGACACCAAGCACTTCTTGGTCACAACTTGCCAGCATTGTCTTCACACCTCTTGCACTACTTGCACCACCTGCATTGGGAAGCTCTTCCCTGGATGCTGATGCAGTGGTACTCAAGGGAGTAGTGCCACTGGATGTGGTAATTTTATGTCACCCAATGGAAGTTGGCAGGGTTTCCCGAGGAGATTATGAAGATAGGCATCTTTGCCTGAATCTGCCCTATAGAGAGGATTCTGCAGCAATTGCTAAATCACTGCCCCTCCAGCACTGCCCAAGGATTCCAGGACAAGAGACAGTGATGACAGCCCTGAGAGTGAGGACTAATTGCCCACTGTTTTCATGCTGGAAGAGACATGCTGGAAGGGGATATGCCCCCCCAAACCCATTACTATCCACCATCTTATGTCTGTCATGTATATCTTATATGTCTGACCCTGCTCACTAACCTCCCCTAGATACCTTTCTCTAATATCCTTAACTTCCTTCCCAAGTATTACTCTCCTTCAGAAAAAAAATAAAAAGGGCACCTCTAATTATTTCTCATACATAACTCTTGACCTCACCTATGTATGTGTATTACACATCTAATTTGGTCAAATTGGTCACACAACATTTTAAGTTGTTCTCATACATCATTTATGATGCAAGTTGTGACAGGCCGTCTTTACCCAGGCCAGTAATTAAGCAACCTCAGTCCTCAGCACTGACACCAGTGAGAGATGGCCACTAACACTAAAACAGAAATGGATTTATACAGTATTTTCAAATGCAGCTTTCTGTATCAAGCACAATTTCCCTCAAGAGCACACCGGGACCACACTCCAGATCCCAGGACTGGACTCTCTGTCTCTCCAGATTCCCAAAAAAGACTCACTTTGGAGCACTGTGTCCCAGTTCCAAGTAACTGACACACCTACAACTGGGTATTTGATTTCTAACGCATGCACATACATGCACACACACACACACACACACACACACACACACACACACACACACACACACACACACACACACACACACACACACACACACACACACACACACACACACACACACACACACACACACACACACACACACACACACTATCAGGCTCTTACAAAGGTATCCAATTACACTGAGTAAAATCAGTGCTAATATAAATGATAGAGTGTAACCCAAGCAGCAGGGATTTTTGGAGTGGCCAAGGCATCACCAAAATAAGCACAAACACTCTCAGGATGTTAAAAGTACTCTCTAAAAGACCAGCCACAATGAAAGGTATAAACATATTTAATAAAAAAAATAAAATAGAAAACATGAGAATATTAAATATCTAAGTGCAATAAACATCAAAGTTTCAATCACAGTAGAAATAAAAATAACATAGCTGGACAGATTCAAGCAGATGCAGACAAACAATACTTAGTTAATCTCACTGTATCTCCTGACTGTCTAAAGAATAACTGTTCCCTAGCTTAATTAATTCAGCAAGGCAAGATGAAATGCTGAGATGCCTACTTCCACTAGGCAAGGTGATGAGCTTCCAACTTACACTGATCTGACTGTGATATCTGTCATAGATTTTTTTATATCACGTTCCAAAGAAAATAAACAAAACATGCTGCTGTGAGTTCCATCCTCTCAGTGGTGGTTATAGAATGACAATACATTTGATCACCTGATTCTAGCACAGTACATGGCTATGGTGCTGCAGCAGTTAGCATTGTCACCTCACAGCAAGAGGTTCTTTGGTTTGATTCTCAGCTGGGATGCCTTCTGTGCGGAGTCTGCATGTCCTCCTTGTAGTCACATGGATTCCCTCCAGGTGCTCAGGTTTCCTCCCACATTCCAAAGATATGCAGTAGGTACATTGGAAACTCTAAATTGGCTGTAGGTGTGAGTGTGTGTGCAAGTGAGTGGTCTGGATGAACTACAGCAGCAGGGCTAGCCACCCGGTGGTATAAACCTTGGCTTGAGATGATTGTCACTGTTGTAATGATACCCCAACCCCATGTGCAAAATGGGAAAAAGGGGTTGAGAATGGATGGATGGATTCTAGTACAGTACACACACAGAGCTTTGCTAAGATCTGTTGCAGTATGTGAAAATTATAGAACAATTTCAAAAACTTCTACTCTTTCCTTTCAGAATTCTTAGTTTAAACATAAACATTTAATCAGTTATAATAACACTGTTGATACAGGGTCTATATTACAATGTCAAACTCACAGGAGTTCGAACATTGTAATATCAAACCCAAACATTCGAAATACGAAAATAGCGAAGCCACGTCACACTGATTTTTTTTCCCAGGGAAAAAAATCGGAGGGCTGTTTTCAGGGCTTTGCTACTTCCTCCAATGTGGTGCAGTATATTTAAATAGGGGGTGTGGGGGGCACAGCCTCCCACATTGGGGGGTGTGGGGGCAAAGCCCCCCCCTACTTTAGTTTAAGTTTAAAGTGTATTTTTTTTTTTTTGTCACGAACAGTGATTTTTTTTCCCTGGGGAAAAAAATCGCTGTTCTGTCTTTTTGTTATCATTGGATTTCGAAGTTTACGGTTCGATATGGCAACATTCGAACTCCTGTGAGTTTGACGTTGTAATAGAGACCCATTGATACATATTTAACATAAAGATCTGTACAAGTCAGTGTGATAGTTAAATGACACAACTTATTTACAAAACTCCAGCTAACTATACTGGCATATGTTACACATACACTGCCTTAATCTTCCTGGCACAGACGACTATACCTCACATCATCACACAAGTCTCCAAACTTTTCTAAATTTTTAGTACATCTACATTCTTATATTGTAAAGAAGTGGATAGATATGGTCATGTCATACCAGCATCCTACTCATTCTTGAATTGATCAGTCAATGCCCTATCCTCTGCTTGCTCCCATTTTCAACTCTGTCCTATCATCACATTTCATACTTGTAAAAATAGATGCACACACCACACACATGGTCATAACTGACTTATAAACAGAAATCTCTATTTCTCTACTCAATATCTGCATGACACTCAGCATTGAGCAACACAGCCTATTGCTGTTTCTTGACCTATAGGAAAAAACTGAGTAAATTCCTATGCATGCTCTAAGACTTGCTGTCAGTAGTGCAACTGACCTTGGCAGCAATGTATTTCAGTAAGTGGTTGTTACTGAAAGAAAATAATATCAGTGGCCTCTGTTAGTTGTTTACGCTTCACTGAATCAAAGTATACATGACATGAGATATCCATTCCACTACACTCAGTGAATTGCTGCAAGTCACTGTGGGTGGGATTGCTTACATTTTCCTTCCCATTTTGGAACTGTGTGCCATTGAACAGATACACTTAATACCATATTTGCAGACTCATATTAATGACATCAATTGCATTTACGCCTTCATATTTTTCTTAAGAGCAACTCGTCGCTGATGAAGATATACACGTAAGACTTAGTAACAACAATACATACTGCAGTAATATAGAGGGTATCACTCAGGCATGTATGTATTGCTTTACACGGCGTTACAGATGTCCATGGCAACTACTGCCATCCAGCTTAATCTCTATGTCATCCTCTTTGTGATTTACATTCTGAACACTTGCTTCACTTGTGATGTGTCAGACATATAACAGTACAAGTTCCTTTGTGACATTACCTAATACAGCATTGATGTGGATCATACCACTTACTCCATCATGACCTCCATTCCAGTAATGTGTACTTCAGTCTTGCACACTTATATAGCATTCCTCACCATGACAATTCATCTGAAGGGACATAAGTATCACTTCATACTCACATGGGCATAAGAGTTTGGGAAGATCTCTTCCTACTCCTAATATTGAGTGATGCTTGACATTAAGCAGTACTGCTACTCATATTTAGGTTACAGTAAGTGGCATGTCACATCCTATGGCAAAAAATGATCAGAATTTGCCATGGGTTATATTCATATGCTAACCATTGCATGAATGTGCTTAGACTTGATGTGTGACAGAAAGCAAGCAATGCTGTAGCAGCTGCCATGGTTCAATGTATTCCTAATGTTATGCTCAGACTGTCAGTACGGTTTGGTGTGGTTTGTGATCCTCCCATTACTAGTGTCTTGTTTCTTTCATAACGTTGTCATACTCCCTTCGTACATGTGCTGACAACTGTTAACACTTCTTCTGTTGCATCAGTAACTAGTGCAGAAGTCTCAAGAATGTGATTTTGATAGGCAGATATTTAAACCTGGTGGGGTGTATATCATTTTAGTGTGTAAGAAAGCAATTGGTGACATGCAGGAATGGCTTACTCAACATATGTGATTTATGCAACTCTACTTAGTTTTAACACATTTACAGGTGGAGGGCTTTGATCCCCATGTGTTGTAATTCCTGTTAAGGAGGGTCATATTCATTCACAGGTATTGGTCAACTTAACCTTCAAATGTGTTCTTTCTGACAACTGTGGCATGACTTCTTCTATGGCATCAGTAGATAGTATTAAAGTCTTGAGAATATGTATACCTCATGTCAGTTTGCAGAAAGGTAATTAGTGACTTGTAAGAATGGCTTACTCAACAGAGGTGATATGTGCAGTTCTCCTTAGTTGTGACACATTCACAGGTTCAGTTGTGACACATTCACAGGTGGTGGATTTTGATACCCCAAGTGTAGTAATTCCTTTTAAGGAAGGCCATATACATTCACACAAACTAGTCATATCATCCCCTCAAATGTGTGCTTTCTGATAATTGTTGTACACCTTCTTCTATTGTGTTGACAGTTGTTGCATAAGTCAAGAGAATATGAATTAGACAGGCAGGCATTTGAGTCCAGTGAGGTATACATCATATCAGTGTGTAAACAGCAGCTGGTGACATGCTAGCTTGCCTTCTTAATCAGATGTGTTGTGACAAATTGTAGTTCTATTTGACAGGTTGTTGTTTTTGACCCCATACATATGCTATCCTAAGCATTGTATTCACTTTTAACAATGTTCATATTCACTGACAAATGTTGATAGCCTTCCTCTATATGTTTAACCATAACTAAACCAACCAACATGGATGAGTAATAAAACTATAAAAACAAAACAAATACAATGGATAGGCTCTTTTGAGCAGAAGGCCTTCCTCAGATCTGATTAACCACAAAGCAAAAGTTTCTTTTAAAATACTTTGTAACTAGTTTGTAACTTTTCATCAACAAACCTGTTGCTGTTTCAGCACTGGTCTTAAAGGGACCTGTGCATTCAAACCAGGGGATCTATGAGCCTGCAGTATTGTAATCCATCTGCTAGCTGTATTTTTTACAGAATTATGGTCTGAGGGCCTTGAGTGAATTCTGACTGCTTAAAATTTGGATTATACACTTAGATGTCCATTCAGAACTCTGGTTTTGATCTGAATTGTTCAACTGATTTTATACTTCTAATAAAGTCAGGCAGTCTATTCTAAAGTAGTGGGATCGACTGAGTCAAGAATGCGCAGACTAATCTGTTGTAATTAATATAGAACTTCAAATCTCTATATAGGTGTGTTTTAGTACTAGAATTTATTTTGAGATTTAGTAAGATGTTCATGTAATCTTTATATAATACTTTATGAGCTAGAATTATCTTTCTTGTGAAGTGTCTGTATTTAATGGTATAAAGATTCAGATGTATACATCTATCCTCTTATGAAAGGTCATCTATTAAAAGAATACAGTTAGGAAATTTTCTTTGAACAGATTTAAGATGGTCAAGTTAACCAGCACCAAGATGCAGAATGAATTGTTGTAAACCAGTAAGGATCTAATGAATATCTTGTACAAGTTTATCATGCAATGTTCATCTTATAGTAGAGTACATTGCATAAAGGGCATCTCCTGCTGGGTTATTGAACTTGTCAATGTTAAGATATAACATATCTATCTATCTATCTATCTATCTATCTATCTATCTATCTATCTATCTACATGTTATTATATATTCTTTCATAAAGTGGCAGAAAATCAACTCAAACTGACATTAGACATTGGATTTAAGCTATACCTATATCCAACAGTCTTACATAATTCATTTCTTGGACTTTTGAGGTTGTGATCTACATCTTTGTTCCTTAACTTCTGGTGTGTGTAATAATCTATAATGAAAGGAAACCTGACTTCAAAGCCCATGAGTTCTACTTGTTTATCTCATCACTCCAGAAAAAAATGTCTGCCTTAGGGGAGTGTATTGCTTTGTAAAGGTGTTATTTTCTTCACATTTTCTTTCTTAATCCTTGCACAAAGTCACATTGTACTTTATAGTAATGATTAAAAATACAAACTCTTAATATCCTGGTTAACTACAGTATAATCAGTATTTACTTGAATAATGTATATTTAGTTATTTATTTACTGTATGAGTGACTGTGCTGGAAATATAAATAAAGGAAACAAAAGTGACTAGAGGCAATCTTTTATGAAGAGGCACAATTAAAGAATCGAAACGTTAGAAAATCAACTTTAAAGCCTTTTGCCACAAGAAGATTCAGTCAAAATATGTGTATTTGCTATGCATTGTAACAGTAACAACATAATAATAAAATAATAATAAAGTGTTTACTAATCAGCTTATACCTGCAGGTTAGATTTCAGGCTGCATCAAATAAGAGCAGTGTATTAAGCTCTTTGAAAGAATGAAACAAAATTAAATATTAGTATTCAAGTTCTTGTCCAAACAAAACAATTACTTAGTGGGCAGTCACTACTGCTGCCTTTTAAAATAAAGTATCCCACTTGCAAATGAAAAAATAATGTAGTGGCATTTCAAGACAAAACATTTCTTACTTATACTAAACAAAAGGCACTAACTGTCTGACATAATGTAAAGTCCAGCTTGATAAAAAAAAAAAACATGACGGGAGATCCCACACTATTGTAAACTTCCTGTTATCTTTAACTTCCCTACATGTTATACTACTGTGCCTATTTTGTATTTGCAGATAGCAAAACTGGAAACAGTTCATTTGGATCAGCGGTCGGCCCCAATTAACAGACTTAAACAAATTTAGTGCTGAACCACATTTTAAGTCGCTTCCATAATATTGTCTGTTCTTTGCAAACTCCAAGCTGCTTATAATCCTCCTATGTTATTCTGAGCTAGATTCTCTGAAAAATCCCTAGGCAGTTAAGGGAATCTTTGACTGACCCCCCCCCTTTTTTTTAATTCCCAGAGCTACCTCAGACTTACTATCTCTTATAAGTGAGATTGGATTCTTTAGTCTGTGACTGCCCTTCCCTCTACAAACATGTTCTGACCCTACTGTAAATGAAAGGGCAAAGGCTACTCCTTGACCCTAGAAGTGTTAAGAAACCAGATTATAGCTGGTTTTAAACAAGATTGCTAGCCATCTATTCAGTACACTGTCACTTATGTGATAATTACCTAGAAAGCTGGACAAGGAAATGTTAAATTCTCTGTTGTACTTCACACAAAGAAGTGTGATCAGCTGTGTGCAAGCCAGCAGCATTAAGGATTTGGAATGTGCTGGAATAAAGGGTGGTGTAAAACAAAGGACCTCTAAGTAACATTGTGTATACAATTCATCTTCACTCTCTACAATAAGTGTTTTATATACTCCCACATGGCTTTTTTTCTGTTATATATAAACTGTATACCATTTTACCTAACAACCCTCCTCTAGGCATTGCATATTCAGCATATTTAGTCTTTCAATCACTTATTCAGAAAATAATAAGCAAATAAAGAGAAAAAAATCATTTAAAATACAACTGAACTAACATCACCCGTCTTCTTGCAGTGTTCCATCAGTGTGCTCAGACTACATCTCATGACTTATATTTAGCCATTCCATTATTTTATTAGCTCATGTACAAACTCACTCAACCCCTTCTGAATCTAAAACACATTTTATGTCAACAGTCAAGGAAGCTGGCAATTTTCTCTTGCCTTTAATTGTGAGAACCACAGTTCTAAGCTGCCTTTAAAATACTGTTCTGTGCTTTCAAGAAAGCATTAAGCATTATATAAATCATTTAAAAATGTACTAAATTAACAACAGATATTTGCTCAATTTCTAGTACACAGATTCCTTAAAGCTCAGTGGTTTCTGCTAAACTATCAGAATTAATCATGCAAGCAAAAGTACTAACTTAGAATGTCATAACTGTATTCTACTGTTTATCTTTGGCAATACTTACAATACTCCACTTATTTAAACCATTGCACACAGTAACCTGAAATATTTCATAAGAGGCTTATCATTTTTATAACAATTGTCATGAGCAGAATAATCTTCATTGCAAATGAAATTTTTCCTCCTGCAACCGAAAAACTATAGCCAAGTCCATCAAGCTTTTATTCCCTAGTCTATTCCCCCCCTGCATGCCTCACAAGATGTGGTCATCTCATCTAAAAATCATATTAATATCCTGCAGTTACCTATCCTTATGTTTTGTATTGAACTGCTAGCACAGGTCACCCTGTTGGAGGAAAGTAGAAGTTGTACCAAGATTTTACCCTGCTTACTATTTTAACCCTCGTCATGCCACCAAGCTTGTCTCCTAGTTTTTTGAAATTCCCCTTTAACTTGATGCTTACATTGTCACCCCCCCAAGCTATCTTGTATTGTTACCACATAATACCTCATTTCTACCTGTCCTATGTGCCTGCATTGCCAAGCTCATCCTCTTTTTTATCAACATTTCCCAGCTTAACTCCAGATCTTCCCTGAAGTTTTCAATCTAACAAAGTCACAGTATAGTTACAACCTGGTATGAATTTGTCCAAGTCTGCATTTCAATTGCTTAAATGAAGGCTGGCCAGTACCTTGAAGATCTGTAGTTGGTGATATCTGGAAAACCATCCAGTGGCAATTCACCAGAAATCTTTCATTCCAATAACAATTTGGTCTGGACAACGTTTTTATTTTTAATTAATATACCACAACAGTCTTAATGCAGTCTCTTGCACAATGACAACTTTAAAACTGACAAGTGCAGGTTCTAACTGTAAAGCAGTAACGGGGAAAAACAGTTTTCAAATAAGTGCTGTTTGTTTTTATCTGTTGATATATTGTTGGGGCTTGCATGTAAGATTCCATTAAGTTGTTATTTCTGTTTTGTTTGCCTTACTACTACTGACTTGCTATTATTTTTGCTTTTGGTTATTAGATCTTTGTGGCAGGTAAAGGCTAGGACTGTGATAGTGAGGGTCGGAACTTTGAATGTTGGCAGTATGACTGGTATAGGGAGAGAGCTAGCTGATATGATGGACCGAAGGACGGTTGGTATATTGTGTGTGCAAGAGACCAAATGGAAGGGGAGCAAGGCTAGGTGTATCGGAGGCGGTTTCAAATTGTTTTATCATGGTGTGGATGGGGGGAGAAATGGGGTAGGGGTTATCCTGAAGGAACAGTATGCTAAGAGTGTTTTGGAGGTGAAAAGAGTGTCGGATAGAATGATGTTTATGAAGCTGGAAATTGATGGTGTAATGATGAATGTTGTTAGTGCATATGCTCCACAAGTTGTGTGTGCAGTGGATGAGAAAGAAAATTTTTGGAGTGAGTTAGATGAAGTGGTGATGACTGTACCCAAGGGGGAGAGACTGGTGATTGGAGCAGATTTCAATGGGCATGTTGGTGAAGGGAACAGAGGGGATGAGGAAGTGATGGGTAGGTATGGTGTTAAGCAAAGGTCAGATGGTAGTGGATTTTGTGAAAAGGATGGACATGGCTGTGATGAATATGTATTTTAACAAGAGGGAGGAGCATAGGGTGACATACAAGAGTGGAGGAAGATGCACACAGGTGGATTATATCTTATGTAGAAGGGCCAATCTGAAGGAGATTGGAGACTGTAAAGTGGTGGCGAGGAAAGTGTAGTTAGGCAGCATAGGATGGTGGTTTGTAGGATGACATTGGTGATCAAGAAGAGGAGGATGAGTGTGAGGGCAGCACCAAGGATCAAATGGTGGAAATTGAAAACGGGTAATTTTGAGGTGATGTTCAGGGAAGAGTTAAGACAGGCACTGGGTGGCAGTGAAGAGTTACCGAATAGCTGGGTAACTACAGCAGAGCTACTAAGAGAGATGGCTAGAAAGGTGCTTGGTGTGACATCTGGAAAGAGGAAGGAGGACAAGGAGACCTGGTGGTGGAATGAAGAAGTACAGGAGAGTATACAGAGAAAGAGGTTGGCAAAGAAGAAGTGGGATTGTCAAAGAGATGAAGAAAGTAGACGAGAGTATAAGGAGATGAGGTTCATGGCAAAGAGAGAGGTGGTGAAGGCTAAGGATAAGGCGTATGAAGAGTTGTATAAAAGGTTGGACACTAAAGAGGGAGAAAAGGACCTGTACCAATTGGCTAGACAGAGGGACCGAGCTAGTAAAGATGTGCAGCAGGTAAGGGTGATAAAGGATAATGAGGGAAACTTACTCACAAGCAAGGAGAGTGTGTTGAGCAGATGGAAAGAGTACTTTGAGGGGTTGATCAATGAAGAGAATGAGAGGGAGAGAAGGTTGGATGATGTGCGTATAGTGAATCATGGAATCATGAAGTGCAGTGGATTAGCAAGGAGGAAGTAAGGATAGCTATGAAGAGGATGAAGAACGGAAAGGCTGTTGGCCCCGATGACATACCTGTGGAAGCATGGAGGTGTTTAGGTGAAATGGCAGTGGAGTTTTTAACTAGATTATTTAATGAAATCTTGGAAAGTGAGAGGATGCCTGAGGAATGGAGAAAAAGTGTTTTGGTACCAATTTTTAAGAATAAGGGTGATGTGCAGAGCTGTAGTAACTACAGAGGGATTAAACTGATCAGTCACAGCATGAAGTTATGGGAAAGAGTAGTGGAAGCTAGGTTAAGAAGGGAGGTGATGATTAGTGATCAGCAGTATGGTTTCATGCCAAGAAAGAGCACTACAGATGCGATGTTTGCTCTGAGAGTGTTGATGGAGAAGTACAGAGAAGGTCAGAAGGAGTTGCATTGTGTCTTTGTGGATTTAGAGAAAGCATATGACAGGGTGCCTAGGGAGGAGTTGTGGTATTGTATGAGGAAGTCAGGAGTGTCAGAAAAGTATGTAAGAGTGGTACAGGATATGTACGAGGGTAGTGTGACAGCAGTGAGGTCTGCGGTGGGAGTGACAGATGCGTTTAAGGTGGAGGTGGGATTACATCAAGGATCAGCTCTGAGCCGTTTCTTATTTGCAATAGTGATGGACAGGTTAACAGACAAGATCAGACAGGAGTCCCCGTGGACTATGATGTTTGCAGATGACATTGTGATTTGTAGTGAGAGTAGGGAACAGGTGGAGGAGACCCTGGAGAGGTGGAGATATGCTCTAGAGAAAAGAGGAATGAAGGTTAGCAGGACTAAGACAGAATATATGTGTGTGAATGAGAGGGAGGATAGAGGAATGGTGAGGATGCAGGGAGTAGAGGTGGTAAAGGTGAATGAGTTTAAGTACTTGGGATCAACAGTTCAGAGTAATGGTGAGTGTGGAAGAGAGTACAGGCAGGATGGAGTGGGTGGAGAAGAGTGTCAGGAGTGATTTGTGACAGACGAGTACCAATAAGAGTGAAAGGGAAGGTCTACAAGAGGGTAGTGAGACCAGCTATGTTATATGGGTTGGAGACAGTGGCACTGACAAAAAGGCAGGAGTCAGAGCTTGACGTGGCAGAGTTGAAGATGTTAAGATTTGCACTGGGTGTGACGAGGATGGACAGGATTAGGAATAAGTATATTAGAGGGTCAGCCCAGGTTGGAAGGTTTGGAGACAAAGCCAGAGAGGCAAGATTACGTTGGTTTGGACATGTGCTGAGGAGGGATGCAGAGTATGTTGGGAAAAAAGATGCTAAGGATGAAACTGCCAAGTAACAGGAAAAGAGGAAGACCTAAGATAAGGTTTATGGATGGGGTGAGAGAGGACATGCAGGTGGTTGGTGTGACAGAGCAAGATGCAGAGGACAGGAAGAAATGGGAACAGTTGATCTGCTGTGGCGACCCCTAACGGGAGCAGCCGAAAGAAGAAGAAGTTACCTGACATAACTTGTATGTGGTGTAGTACTTTAGATAAATCATTTTAATATAATATTGATTGTTTGATAGCCAAATTCCCTTTCTTTACTTATTTTAAAACTACCTGGGCACTGTTTCGATAAATCTTTTGCATATCCGCAAAACAAACAACATCAGATCTACTAGATTAAAAGAGCTAAATTTTTCTTGAGATATAAATAGGACATGTTGGAGAGACAAATATATTCCTCAGAGAATTCCCATTCTCTGGAACAGGCTCTGCATCCATGTGAAGCAGAGTTCCTCCCTATCCCTATTTAAACGCAACTTGGACCAGCGGATGGGTAATCAGAAATTCACCCCTGGTCTTGATCCTATGTCTCAGATGGACAGAGGCAGTCAGTAAATCATCCTTATAAGTCAAGTATAAATCAAATTTGTGGGCTGCATTTAGGTAGGATGGTTAGGCTTTTAAGGGCCCTAGTAGTTGATAGCCTAGTATATACCTAATTAACATATGAACCTGTTACTCATAGCTATAGGGTTACCACCTGACCCTCTTTGTGAGGGAGAATCCCTCTTTGGGCAGTTGTGGCCTGAAAAAAAAAACTAAAAAATGACAAACATCCTGAGATTTTAGGACAAAAATTATTTCCAAGATTTCTTTAATAGTTATATAAATCAGTTATTTTGTAACTGAAACATCTCAGTGTTATAAGAAATAGAATAAGTAACTGAAATGCTACAAGAGTAAGCTTTTATTCTGGCAAAAAAGTAAAGTTCTGTCCTTTGCACTGATCGTGGGTATGTTTTGCCCTGCAAAATCTCACATTTCTACCAAAAATGTCCTACTTTAGACATTTGAAAATGTGGCAACCCTACAAAGCTATCACCATTCTCAAGTGCTTGTATTTAATGCTGCACTGACTTCAGAGTCCCAGAACTGAAATAAAATAAAATATTCCCCATCCTGAGACTTAACTCTACTTAGTACAAATTGTAGAGAAACCTGACCAAGTTAGGCATAAACAGATTAATACTGGCTTCTAAATTTTCATACATACTATGAATCCAACACTCCTAATAGACTTCTCATGGAAATACAGCTGTGGCCAATCAGAAGACAGCCACAGTGCTCTTGATCTGATAGCTACAAGGACTGACAAGCAGAAGAAGTAGAAGAGCTCCAGACAGATGGGAAATGGTTTGACACATCTAATCCTATACCACTCTATATATGTATGTATGTATGTATGTATATATGTATGTATGTATGTATGTATGTATGTATATATGTATGTATGTATGTATTTATTTATTTATTTTTATTTTAATTTTGTTTACTGGGATGGTCCGACTGGACGAGGTCCATTTACAGCGGAGGCCCGGGGAAAAAAGCTCCACTTACATTAAAACAACACATTACAGCAATATACATATTATACAAAGTGTAGGAAGTAGTATTTTTTTATACTAGTAGCATCTAGAAAGAAGTGAAAAGAAAAAAAAACAGTACAGACAATTCCAATCAGTAAAATATTTACATATGTACATTTTGTTTGCAGTGAGAAACAGACAGATTTTAACAGGTACATGTTTTTCCATGGATAACATTTGGAGGAACCATGCTTACTGGGGCATATACAAAGAGAGGTAGGAAAAAGTTGTAGAGGTACCAGATTTTTGGACTATGTAATACATGGACAGAGCCAAGAACTTGTAAGGTGGGCCTTAAGGGAGTTTTTGAATTGAGTGGTATTAGATGCAGAAGTCACAGATGGAGGGAGATTCAGAGGGAGATATATATGTATGTATGTATGTATGTATTTATTTATTTAAAATTGTTTACAAGATTAGAACACCAATCCTATTAGACTGAATTAAGGTACAGCCCAGTGGTACAAAGATACTGAAAAAAATCAACAAAACAATACAAACCATGTGTATGTGGTTAAAATGGCCACCTTCCTCTGTACTTTTTTTCATTTACATCATTTATATTTTAAACCCATGCTGGTAATTTGCCAAATGACAACTATTGATTTTATGGGATTGCATATCTTAACTACATCTGAAGAGCTGCAAAAATTAAATATTCTTTGCTATCTGGTACTCCTTCCTGCATAATCAATATTCTTTTCTGTCCTTTTAACAACTGAGCATGTCATACGCTTCTTAACTTACTTATCAAAGATAATAACTGAGCCATTGTTACCTTATTGTTTTTTTTTTTATTATTTTAGAAAGTTCTTTTGCTGTTTCAAATAACCACTGCAGTTTAATTTAGACTTTTCTTTTCATTGACAATCCTGTTATGTACACTGTCTAATTTCCTCACACTGCTCAAGACTGTTGGGAAAACCAGCAGAAGGCTGCATGGTCACCAGTAGGAAGGAACTTATAAGAGCTGACTGCTCTATATACACACAATCCCTCATGTACAAAAAGCTTTTGGGACCACATATCTTTTCACTCAAAGACAATACTTCTCAAACAGTGCTCCTCCCTCTGCCTCAGTCTTTCTACAGTTTTTGCCGTGACTGCTGCTCATTCAGCCTAGTAGAAACCTTAACTAGCTATCCCTGTACTTATACCTTTTTCCACCATCTACCTACCTGCTCCTTTCCCTCTTCTTGCTATATTATTTGCCTGAACTATGCCAGTTCCTCAAATTAACTTAACCTAATGTACTTGCATGCACTGTAGTTTCTTTTTAGTAATTGCAAAGCTCACGTCTCCTTGCAATTACGTGATGCCTCACTATACAGGAGGAGTATGCAGGGATTGGACTGCTGTAATATGATAAGTTATATGCATGTATTTAGTACTTAGAGAAATGGTACAGGAAATCTCACCAGAAAATGGTAAAATTCTGTGGGAGTGTGCATGCTACTCCTAATGGATTTATTTAAAAAAATGAAACTTTAATGGCAAAATGCCTTACTCAGCAGTTCTTGTTACACACACACACACACACACACACACACACACACACACACACACACACACACACACACACACACACACACACACACACACACACACACTGCACAAACTCAGCTCTTCTACTAAACTATACAAGGCACGTAACTTTTAAATGATACATTTTTAAGAATATATTTAGAAGTGTGATCGCAGGGGTACAACTGCATTACTTTATTTTTACACCATGATTTGTAAATATAGCTTGTTAAGACAGATGACTGGTAAGCTATAGAACTTGTTTGTTATAATTGCAAAGCAAAAAAATGAGAATTTTTCACTGTTGTGGTTTTCATCACAGGTATAGTGTGATTTACATGTCATTTTGTATTGACAGCAGTAGTAAATCAGACAATGCTTCATATTTTATGACCTCTACCACTCAGATTGTCTGACTTCTTCAACACTAATAATTTAACCTAAGAATTCGATTCTAGCTGTTTTATGATAACTTTTTAAATATATCGAGAGAAGTTCAATGCTTACATTCTGGCAAGTACTCAAATTGTTTATGTTGATTCCTCCATCATTGCTGATATTGTGGCAAATTCTCAGAATTGTTTACATATGAAATAAATTATGTAATGTAGTTTACAATCTGACAATAGCATACCATTGGTGTGTAAAGATATGTAAGGCACTTGCGCAAAATGATTTTAGTTTATAAAATGTATTCTCACATGGCCATAAACTATAACTTGTGTCATATTTCATTTATGAAATGACAGCAGATGTTTGAATTAAGTAACACATATTCATGAATCTTAATTTATTTAATTTTATCTATAGATCAATGCTGTTGTTTTCTCAATAATCATATAATTTACATTGCTATTCCACTGTTACCTTTCTGATCACTTTCTGTCTGTTAAAACCATGTTGCACTATTTAGTGTAATATGTTTGTGTGTGTGTGTGTGCGTGTGCGTGTGTGTGTACGTGTGTGTGTGTGTGTGTGTGTGTGTGTGTGTGTGTGTGTGTGTGTGTGTGTGTGTGTGTGTGTGTGTGTGTGTGTGTGTGTGTGTGTGTGTGTGTGTGTGTGTGTGTGTGTGTGTGTGTGGTGCATGCATCCTTCTCTCACAGTGTGTACCAAACCCTCTCAACCAATCCTGACATTGCTCTAACCATGTTCAGGGCTGATGAGAAGATAAAGGCATCCTGGAATAGTGTCACACTGCTTGCCAAGGCAGTGTTTTTCTCCTTTTCTCTCCTATGCCCTGTACCCATCCAGTAACATTCCATGGGTAAGATCTGCAGTGGGCATCAACACCTTACCATCAATCACATCCACAAGGGAATGACATCAGCAAGACTACCCCCCCCCACAGACAGCTCTGCACAGTTCTTTTCCTGCTCTGGACAAGAGAAATTGAACCATTCAAGTGTCCATTAATCATATGCAGCTCCGTCATCCCCTCCAGGATGAGCACACTCATTCTAAGTGTCTGTGCTACCAAACATCTGAGCAGCTATTTAAACTCACATCACCTGGACCGTAGTCAGGGTTTTATTTCTGTATGCCACCTGCACAGGCTAAATGTGCTTGTAAAAGCTGCTGTTGAAAGTTGTAAACAAACTCTAAAAGTGTTTGCAGAATATGGTGGGGAATTTGAAACAGAAGATGTATTCACTCCATGGGACTTGGCATTTAAAATAGGGGTATAAACCCTGTCAAGTCTCTTGAGGTTAACTTCTTCTATAAGGCTATCTAATAAGTGCTCAGGATAGCCACGACCCAAAAACATAGATTTAAGGAACTGGCACTCAACCAAGAAATCGCTCTGTTGTGTATTAATATGTGCAGCCCTTACCAATTGGCCCTTCACAACAGAGCATTTCTGGTGGGATGGGTGACAGCTCGAAAAGTGTAAAAAGTCATTTGAGTAAGTAGCCTTCCTATGGATACTAGCCTCGAAGCAACCCTGAGTTCTATTTTTCACCAACCAAACATCTAAATTTGCTATTACTTCTGTGTTAAAAACTGAAGTAAATTGGAGAAAGTCAGTGGTTTAGTTAAGGTACTCAACTAGTTCTATACTTGCCTGGGAAAGACCTATGAACAAGGTGAAAATTTCATCCAGGAAACGGGTGTAATGAACAATGTTACTTGATATATCAACCTTTTTAAAAATTAACTCAGTCTCCCAGTATGCCATGATGAGGTTAGCAAAGCTGCCCCAACACGGTGAACCCATATCAACCCCAATCCTTTGTAAATAAAAGTCCTGTCCAAACATAAAGAAGTTTTTGGTCAGAGCCACGTCAAGTAATCCCATGACCAAACTAATTTCACTATTAGAGGCCCCTTTCCTCTTCAACATCAAAGAAATCCATTCGATTCCTACAGTATGGCGAATACAAGTATAAAGATCCTTAACATCTATTGTTAAGAAGTTGTACTCATCCTTATACTCAATTTTATCCAACTCTTCCAAGAATGATCAAGAATCCCTGCACACCTGCATCTCTGATTTCAAATACTTTTTTAACAAATTGTCAATGAATTTAGTTATAGGAATCACATCCATCCACAAGTGGGCGCATAGGCGGTTCTTCCAAGCACTCATGTAACTTAGGGGTAACCAGAATAGTGGTTCAATGAAAGTCAGTACTTTTTCTGTACCAAGCACTTACAATCCCCCTCTACACCCAGCATTACAAATGTTCGAACAGATTTGTGAACTTGATGTGAGGCAAATTCCTTATATCAGTCGGAAGAAGGGAGTTAGATTTAATACCACAAAAGAGGAAAAGGATTATTTAGATTACATCAGGTCACAGAATATCATGTATGTAAGCCAGACAAGGGGGGTGGTCTTGCAGTTTTTGATAATAGTGATTATGAGAGACGTATGAAGTCACTCCTTGACTCCCCAGCTTACCAATCTAGTTCACGATCGGAGGTTAATAAAGCTTATCAGCTTATCAATAACTGCATCAATGATTTATTTATTGAGGGGAGGATCGAACAGAATATATATAATTATTTAACGATGTCCTACCCGAGGTACTCCTATTTGTTTGGCACCCCTAAATTACATAAGTGCTTGGAAGAACCACTTGTGGATATTCCCCACATATCCTATAGCTAAATTCATTGACAATTTGTTAAAAAAGTATTTGAAATCAGAGACGCAGGTGTGCAGGGATTCTTGGTCATTCTTGGAAGAGTTGGATAAAATTGAGTATAAGGATGAGTACAACTTCTTAACAATAGATGTTAAGGATCTTTATACTTGTATTTGCCATACTGTAGGAATCGAATGGATTTCTTTGATGTTGAAGAGGAAAGGGGCCTCTAACAGTGAAATTAGTTTGATCATGGAATTACTTGACCTGGCTCTGACCAAAAATTTCTTTATGTTTGGACAGGAATTTTATTTACAAAGGATTGGGGTTGCTATGGGTTCACCGTGTGGGGGCAACTTTGCTAACCTCATCATGGCATACTGGGTGACTGAGTTCATTTTTAAAAAGGTCGATATATCAAGTAACATCGCTCATTACACCCATTTCCTGGACAATATTTTCATCTTGTTCAGAGGTCTTTCCCAGGCGAGTATAGAACTAGATGAGTACCTTAACCAAACCACTGACTTTCTCCAATTTACTTCAGTTTTTAACACAGAAGTAATAGCATATTTAGATGTTTGGTTGGTGAAAAATAGAACTCAGGGTTGCTTCGAGGCTAGTATCTATAGGAGGGCTACTTACTCTAATGACTTTTTACACTTTTCGAGCTGTCATCCATCCCACCAGAAATGCTCTGTTGTGAAGGGTCAATTGGTAAGGGCTGCATGTATTAATACACAACAGAGCGATTTCTTGGTTGAGTGCCAGTTCCTTAAATCTATATTTTTGGGTCGTGGCTATCCTGAGCACTTATTAGACAGTCTTATAGAAGAAGTTAGCCTCAAGAGACTTGATAGGGTTTATACCCCTATTTTAAATGCCAAGTCCCATGGATTGAATACTTCTTCTATTTCGAATTCCCCACCTCGGGATGGTACCCCAATCCAACTTAAAGGTGGTAGTTCAATTACTAACAATAGTGATCCATGTCTGAACTTTATTACAACTTTTAGCTGTGACAGTTACTTGTTGATTGATATTTTAAAAAATAATTGGAATCTATTTAGAGTTACCCCACTACTGCTAGAGAAAGTAGGTAATGCTCCCAATATAACCTTCAGGAAAGGGAGGAACCTCAAAAATTTATTGGAAACACATGGTCGTGACACCCCAAGAGTTACAGGAATGTTTAAATGTGAATCCTGTAGTATTTGTAGGCATATAGATGTCAAAAACTCATTTATAATAGATCAAGTTTAGTATAAGGTCAATTCTAGATTTAATTGCCGGTCTAAGAATGTGGTGTATCTAGCTAGATGTAAATTTTTCCCAGCATATTATATTGGGAAAACGGAGCGCAGGCTCCGTGGCAGAGTGTATGAACACCAATATGCAATTTCCAAAGAGATACTGGAAAATGCATTGGCAAAACATGTTTATTTATGTCATGGGCATGGATTCATATATATGGCATTCGATCAGGTAATTCAACCCTTAAAGGGTGGACCAATCCCCCTTCATTTAGAAGAACTTGAACTTGGATGGCAGATAAAATTGAATGCCTACAAATTTCCAGGGCATAACGATATGTGTTCCATTAGTTGCATATTGAAATGTAAAAATTTAAGTAGATGATGGAAAAGTGGCATTTGGGCCACATAGCTATTTTAAATATAGTTATCTCAACATTTTGCCCTATTTCAAGGTGTTTTGGATGTTTCAAAATGTTTTAAAACATGCAATGTTTTTAAAAACAAGTGAAGTTGTATAAATGTGTACATCAATATGCACACCTTTATTTCATGTAAAGCATGGTGTTCCTTTTGGTAATTATTTGGTTCGAGCATATAAATATTTTTTCTTATGGTATTTTATTTATACTGAATATTCATATTATGTATACAATTTTGAGTGTTTTAATTGTTATTGACCATTCAGGTAATATAATACAGCATAGTTTGTTTAGTATAAATTACAAATTATTGGTATATATATATATATATATATATATATATATATATATATATACATATATATATATATATATATATATATATATTTAATTATATTAGTTTAATTATTTCATTATTGGTTTTGAAGTTACAATGTTACTGTTTTTGATGCTTAGTATTTGTGTATAGCTTTAAGCTACAATGTTCCCTCAAAGGTGTGGTTTAAAATGTTACTTCCACTTTGGTTTTAAATATGATGTGTATAACTAATTTTTCACTTCTGAAGAAGTTTGCTTAGGTGCAAACGAAAAGCGCTTAAAGTCCTGGTATTAAATGAAAGACCTGTTCCTGGGCCGTGCTTTTTTGTTATTTTATAATGGTTAAAGTGTTTACCTTACAGATATAAGATCCAGGGTTTGATTCTTACATGGGGTAATTGGATAGGCTTAAAATGGCCCCCAAGAGCAGCTAGCCCAGTACTGACCTATGGACCTAAGTGTGGTTGCCAAAGATAAGACTTCTCACTAATGCCCTTAGAAGTCTAATCTTCTATAGATCTGAACTGTGGTGATATGACTGGTCATTTATCTGGGTGTAAAAAACACTTATTGGTCTATTGAATCCAGGAAGTAGATGCACAGATTATAAATCCTCTCACACATTTGCCTCAAGAATGTATAGCTTCTCACTAGTGGTTTATACTGCAGCAGTTGTGAGCGTAGACTCTAAAACCCATGTTGAAAAGTTTCATTTTGTTTTTGACCTTTTTCTTCCTGCAGTGTGATCAGCTGCATAGCTCCCTGCTATGTCCAACAAAGTAACCCATACTTTTTTCAGTATGCTATATTCACAGGCATATTATTTTACCAGAAGAAAAAGTTTGCTTTGTAAAGTGGCATCATAGCAAGCACTTATAAACCCTAGCATTAGACCCCCTATATTGTACAGAAGGACAAGGCTCAATATTCGACCTTACCAGCTAATCAGTAAAATAGTTCACTGTACCTATCCAGGCATGTCCAAAGGGCAGTTTCAGGTGTACTCTCTAGTCCAACTGGTGAATCTGGACATTATGAGGCAATGTTACAACTGCCACATTTACACAGACAACCCTCTCCTACCACCAAACACTAATACATGCGAGAGATGCAATTATATAGCTAAACTAGAGGCTAAGCTCTCTCAACCCAAGACTGGATCATGCAGTCAAGAGGAGAAGGGAAATACTTGCATCACACCACCAGTCTCACATAGACCCATTAAACCAGCACTGGCAAAAAACAACATAAATACAAGAAAACATACTCAGAGGCTCTAAATAAAAATCTGCAATAGCAACAGAGACCTCCAAAACAGACATCCAAGCAACCTCCACCCCCCAACACAAACCATGAAACACATACTTCACAAAACCAGTGTGCCACACAATCACAGCCCTTAAGGCAAAATAACATTTCCAACACACTAGAAATAGGTGATTCTATAGTCAGGCACACTGACGTCCCACTCAATAGGCTGAACAAGGAGAAGGTTACTGTTAGCTGCCTGTCAGGTGCCAGGATCCACCACATATCACAAGCAGTCAGGTCACTCCAAAACAAGTACAAATATGACTCTGTCATTGTCCATGTTGGTGTGAATGTCCTGAGCTGTAACTCCCTGGACTATATGAAAAGAGACATGGAAGAGCTGATCACGTAGCCCAGGCCGGTATGACCCTGACCCTGAGTAGCATCCTGCCCTCACCAAGAATGATACCAAGGTATAAAGAAAAAAATATCAATTTCAACAATTGGCTACATTTCTGGTGTCATTCAAAGGGGATCCAGTGTCTGTCCACCTGGGATGACATGCTCGACAAGCCAAGCTGCTTTGCTAGAGACAGCTTGCACCTGTCACCTTTAGACTTTCAAATACTGGCCAAGGCTCTTGCCGCCCCTATAGTGCCTTTTTTAGGCAAGGCTCAAAAGACAAACCAACCGCCGTAAATAGCACAAGTAACAAAAAACTGAGGGTAATGCTACTCAATGCCAGAAGTCTAAACCTCAAAATGCATGCACTCGAGGCACTCCTAAGTATGGAGAAAATCAATATATGTTCAGTAACAGAAACCTGGTTTAAGGCTTTAGAGAGCACCCCAGCACTACCAGGCTACAACTCATACCATACATTTTGGCCACAGAACCCGGACCGAAATAGAAAAGGCGGGGGCATATCCATATTCATCAAGGATACCCACACCTCCAGGTTAGTGGCACAGCATGATACTTCAGATATCATCCACATGCAACTAACAATGGGCAAAACTGCAGTTCAAATTGTAGCTTGCTTTAGATCACCCACCATGTCCCAGGACTCCATTCCACGTTTTTGGAAACACTGGGAAACATAAAGGTCCTACCAAACACCCTAATATTGGGTGATTTCAATTACCCAAACATTAACTGGGAGAACTACTCAAGTGCTAACTCCCTTGCCCAACATTTCCTAGAATTTATAAACTCAAATGCCCTGGATCAACTAGTCAACACTCCCATCAGAGGTGACAACATATTAGACCTGGTCATCACCAACATGGGCGACCGGTGTTCCACACCGGAGGTCAACCCCTCGCTGGTTAGATCTGACCATAAACAAATCACTCTGGATATCCACATTCCGCCCCCACCCCCGGTCAAGGAAACCACCATGAAAAACTTTTCAAAAGCAAACTTCACGTTACTTAAGATCAAGGAGGAAAATTTCAAAGCCCCCATGCTAAAGGATAACACTGTCTAAGCTGCAAAATCCTTTACTAATGCATTCTGCAGGCACCTACAAGAATGCATGGATCATGCTATCCCAAGCAAAACCAAGAATCACTCCTCCAAGAAAAGGAAACCAGTCTGTGGGACCCCTGCCATAAACAAGCTATACAACAGAAGGAGGAAACTAGTACAGAAAAGAGTAAAATCCCAAGAAGGGAAGACATCCCTGATCAGTATCAGCAAGAAACTACGATTCCTCATAAAATCATCCAAGGCTAGATTCAAAAAAAAAAATTGCCAAGGACTCCAAAGATAACGACAAGGCATTCTTTAGCTATGTCAAAAATCTAAGTGGCAATGCTCAGATCTGCTCGGAGTTAGTGCAGAATGGCACAAAATACACTGAACCAACTGATATCGCCAACATCCTGGCAGACAGGTTCAGTGCAAACTTCACCCCCCCTCTCACCCCTAAAAGGGCCCATAAACATACCAGAAGACTGTAGAGCCCCTGAAATCACAGACACTCAGGTTAAAACATCCCTCTCCAAAGCCAAAAACACAGCATCAATGGGACCAGACGGTGTCCCAGGTTGCATCCTACACAAGCTCAAAGACAAACTAACCCCTGACCTAAACACACTGTTAAAACTCAGCCTCTCCACAGGCTACATTCCCATAGAGTGGTGTACAGCAATGGTTATTCTGCTCCACAAAGGTGGAGCCATGACAGACCCCTGGAACTATTACCCTATAAGCCTGACAAGCTTGGCCTGCAAGGCTATGGAGTGCATCATCATGGAACTCATTAACAGAGACATTGGGAACCTCCAAACACTGGACCCTACCCAGTTCAGCTTTGTTAAGGGCAGATCATGCCTCCTAAATCTGGTAGACTTCTTTGAGACAGTTAGCAAGGCTATAGATGAGGGAAAGGTGGTACACACAGCCTACCTAGACCTCGCAAAGGCTTTCAACACCATTTCCCATTCTGGTATTATAGACAAGCTCACCAGCCTGAACATAAACCCCTACATCACAAGATGGGTTGCCAACTGGCTCACGGACAGAACCCATATGGTGAGAGTTGCGGGAGCTAGGTCTGACTCTAAAGCGGTTACAAGTGGCATTCCCCAGGGCTCAGTCCTAGGACCCCTCCTGTTCAGCATATACTTCTCAGAGGTACAAGCAAGCACAGGAGGACTATGGCTGACCAGGTTCACAGATGACTGCAAATTAGGGCTATAATTGACTCTCCAGCTGACACAGATATCCTCCAAAAGGGTCTCACTGAGATGGATATCTGGTGTCAAAATCATGGCCTCAAGCTAAATGCCAAAAACTGCATAGTCATCCCCTTTGGAAAAAACAAAGTACCCACAAACTGCCACATAGGTGGTAGTCCCCTAAATATGAAAGACATAATAAGGGATCTGTGGACTGACATAGATAGCAATCTCTCCTTTGATAATCACATTGCCAAAGTGGTTAGAAAATCCTTCTATGTGGTCCACCTAATCACAAAAGGGTTTGCATCCAGATCAAAAGAGGTCAATATGCCCCTCCACTCATCACTCATCAGACCCATCATAGAGTACAACGCCCCATTTAGGATGTACCTTACAAGACATCTGCAACAGCTGGAAAGACCACAGAAGTACCTCACCAAGAGGATCACTGGCCTCAAACAGATGCCCTATGCAGCTCGACTGAAGAAACTCAAGCTGTACTCAGTTGCATACTGCCTACTCAGAGATGATCTCTGCCTGACATACAAGGTCATGTCCAAATCAGAATTGATGGGCATGCTCCACCTAAAGAAAACCATATCCCCTCGAGCCACACGCTCTATGGATCTAAACCTCACCACAACAATAAATAAGACGTGCTGGAGGGATAGATTCCTGTCCCCAGAGACTTCCCATGCTTTGGAACAAGATTCCAGTCTACATTAGGCAGAGCTCCTCGCTAACACTCTTCAAGAGAAACCTTGATGAGTGGATGGGAAACAGAAAGTTTACCCCGGGGATCACTTCAGTGGCTCTGCTGGACAGAGGCACAGGGAACTAATCTAAGGGGGCGGCGAAAGCCAACATATTCTGGCTAGGCTTATAAATGCCTTCAGGCAGATAGCCTAGTACCTACCTATGAACCTATGAACCTATTATTAACTGTCTCCTCTATTCTTTTTAGTATTTTCTCTTAAGACAGCATATTAATACATATACTGTTGGGTAAAATGCACTTCCAGACAGAGAAATCTGTTACATAGAAAGACAGTTAAAATGTTTGAAAAAGCATGTGCGTATAATATAGAACATTTAATGAGAATTCTTAAAAGATGAAATGTTCAGTATTCATACTAGTTAAAATGATGAGATGTGCAGTTTAAGTGATGGAATACAAAGTTTAAATAGAAATAACATTAAAAAACATGCTTTAAATTTGTAGAATTAATGCAAGAAGTGAACATTGTTAATGTGTGTATAACCCAATAATATAATGGCTTCCGAGAGGTATTGACAGCCACATAAATGAAACTGATAAATAAACTAATATAAAAGACTTGGCGAGTTAAATCAGCTTATCATGGCAAAAAGGTGCTGAAGAAATGAATGTGTTTGAAATGTGTTATCATTTCTTACACACAAGATAAGAGCCAAGCATGTAGTGGGAATCTTGATGAGGTAAATAATAAGGCAATTACTTTTGCAGCAACATAAAATCTAACAATTGGTTAACATGCCTTCACTTAAACAATACCTTATTAATGCATAGTGATAAACACAGCTCAAAAGGCCTCAGCTAATGCTGTACTAAGCAAACAGGACAGACAGAGATTAATATTGAAATAACAGCTTAACTGCAAACAAAAATTAAATATTGAAAACTATGCCCTAAAGTGGCAAACCCTTAAACTATTTGCTCACCACACTCACTACTGCTTTTCAGGACAGGAGAACTTAAAACATTGACAGCCAGTAGAACTTAGAAACAGACTTTCACTGCTTAAGTCCAGCAGATATCATCAGGATTCTTACTATGATTAAGAAAGTGTAAAAAAGTAATCACTAACTCTAATGATATTGTATCCATCCCAGTGTAAAGTAACTCCTGAACCTCAAGGGAGTATGTATCTCCTATAGGCGTGGGCATGAACATATACAAAGGAACATTGCAATGTGCTCGTTACTCATGCCTGTGCATCAGTGCTCCTTTGTATCTTGTTTAGAGTTTGTACATTTTGACAGCTATCACGCAAGTATGACTGACTCTTGTCTAATTACAGTCCATTACTGCGCTGTACTATTATCAGAACAGCTTATATGTGTCAACTCTATATGGATGACATGATGGAAACCTGACCTTATTTATGTGCAAAATACATGTGCATGCAGATACATATTATTTATATACTTAAAAAGACTGTAGGTTCTGATGTTCAGTCTACTGACTCCAGTATTTCTGATGTTTCTTCTTATGCAGATACTGACAATGACGCTCCTGATGCTTCACCTTATTTTAAGAAATACAGTGTACTTTGAAGTCTTATAGGTGAGATGGTAGGAAGCACGGATGAAAATGTTTTGATGCAATTTAGGGCATCCATATAACTATGAATTTTGACTCTGATTTCAATTCCAAAATATTAATTATTTTCTTATTATATTTTAACTGAAATTGAGAGTAGTTTATTTCTGATCCTCCAGATTACGCTTCAGAATTTCATATGGTGTTGAATATGAAATCTTTTCGTACAGGATTAACTCTCAAGTTTTGATACCATACTAGACAACATTTATCTAGTGGCCTTCTAGTTATTTCTACTTTAAGAAGTCAGATTTTAACGCCTCCCCATATCATTCTATTGTTAAAAATTAAGGAATATGCTTTGAGGAATTTGCATATTTATCATACTTTAATTTTTTATTAATTTTGGTTATAAATTGACCTTATAGGGAAGACCTGCTTTAAACAATTTAAAATATAAGTGTAACATTGTGATTGTACCTGCTGACACGGGTGGGGTGGTTTTGGTGTAATTCTGTATAACATTTCAAATTAATTAATTTTTATTATTTTTTGACTTAGGATGAGTTTAAGTTCGCTACTTCTACAACTATTATCTGATCTGATTAATATACAGTGATTAATTAGTTATATATGGACTGAAAATATTCCACACAGAGAAGTTTCTTACACTGTTTTGATTTTGATGAATACAATCAAAAAGCCATTCAACAATTGTCTTTTAAAAGATAGTACCTTGAAATTTTGGTTGATACTACTATTGATTTTCAGACTATATGACATTTTTTGGACAGATTTTGAGCAAATGTCATAACTGATGATATTTTGAAATACTAGTTATTGGTTGATGTGTTCCAACCTTAAAACTTTTATCTTCTCCTTAAGCTATATAAATCTATCAGTCATCATCATAGCCAACAATTGTGTCTGGAAATAGTTGCCCTCACAGAACCATTATCTGAATTTTTGACTGTTAACTTAAAACCATTGGGCCAGATTCATTAACACCTACACTGTGTACACGACCTGTATTCAAGAACATCCGTACCATATTGTTTGTGCTTGCTAGTCACTCAGAAAGATTAGACTAAGTGTTCATGTAGTCTATACTTTGTGGTAACCTTTATGTACCCCCCTCGATATTTAAGGCTGCAAGAAAATCGGTAGGAAAACTAAAATTAGGTGGAAGAAGGCATGAGTTATGCTTGTGTTGTCTCTTCATTCACAATAGTGTACACTTAGTGTGCACTTGGTATAGGTGTTAATGAAACCCAGGAAATGTATTTTTTCATGTAGAATTGCATAATATTCTTATACTTTGGATGCTCAGTCCTTTCATAGAAACATTTCACATGATTTGGGTATTGACGCTGTTAGATTTTGGTTAGAATGTTCAGGTCTATATACATTTCAATAGAATGGCTTATTATTGGACATATTGCATTTAGTTTTAGAACACAATGTTGTTATTACTGGAATGAGTATTACAACTTAAAGGGACTGCTATGGGGGCAACTTTCACACCCATCTACACTGATCTTTTCATGGGATACATGAGGGAATGCCTGGCTTATAATGACAACAACAGATTTAAGAATATTATGGCCATGTGGAGATTTCTTGATGACTTTTGTTTATCATGAAATGCAGATTTTTTTATTATTGAGACAACTAAAATAACAGCAGGACATTTACTTTGAAATCAGAATTATTTGCTATTGATTTTGGGGATGTTTTGTGACTAAATTAATTGATGATTCTGTATTTACCATCATCTACAGCAAACCTTTTATTAAAAATAACTTATTGTCGGCTTCTAGTTGCCACTCCATACACATCTGTTGAAATATCCCAAAATTACAGTGCATGCAGTTGAGCAGAATGTATGATGATTATTATGATTTCAAAGTAAAGGCTAACAAACTTGATCTTAAGTTTCAAGTAAGGGGATATAGTTCAAAGAATATCCCAACAGCCTGTGAACATTCATCTCATTTGAAGATATATGCTATGCTAAACTACCATATCAAAAGCCATGCTGTTCACAATACTGATACCATAATATTAATCACCACATATGGTTTTAACTCACTTAAGATTAGAGAAACCCCAATAAATATTGGTATTTTATTACATGATGGTAGTTTATTTGAGAATTTGGTTAATGGGAATCGTTATTTTGGTTATAGCAGAAAAAAACGTATGGGTGAATATTTAATCTGACATAAGAATGGAGGTTAGTTACATGAAATTTACTGAGCGGTCACCTTTGGCGGGGTTTTTGCCCTATGGGAATTATGTTTATTGTAAATATGTTTGTAAAAAAAAAACATTTCACCACCCTTAATATTCAGACGACCTTTGAAATTAGTGATGTATGTTTGGAAATGTGAACCTGTTAATATGATTTTGTTACTTTTATATAAATGTAAGTTCATCTAGGCCACAAGCGATAATTCAGTAAAGGTGTTTTTTTTTTTAAAAGACCTTTGTAATTACCCATCTTGTTACTTGTACCACCACATGGTTAATATATATGGTAGTGTAGCCGCAGTGATTTTTATATTGGAAAGACATCAAGAAAATGGAAAAGTAGAAGTGCTGTCCATTTAAGTGATAAAAGGTATAGGCATACACACACTGTCCTATATAAACAAATTCTACAACATCCTAGTTCTGTTTTCTCTTTTATAGGAATTAATAAAATATATATGCATTACAATTATCTGTTCAATCTAGACATGATTTATTGGATAGAAAAGAATGTAAGTGGATTATAACTTTAGGAGGAATGTATAAACCAGGTTTAGATATTTTAAGTCCATTCTTAAGTCCATATTTAAGTTCATTCTTATGAAATCAAAAAGTCTAACCAACAGAATGCTTTAGCTAGACATGTTATGTTGAATGAGGGACATGATTTCAGATTTAGAGTTTTACAATTAGTAACCCCTAGAAGAAGAGGGGGCAGTAATATGAATTACTTGGAGACCTTAGAGTTACAATGGATTTTTAAACTGAGAGCACATTTATCATCTGGTCTTAATCAGTCTATAAACATAAAGCCCATACTTGAAGCACGTAGTAATAAATGATGGTAGTCATACTTTATATATTTAATTGTAATTGTAATAGCATTTGCTTATTAAAAAGTACATTATAGGGGTTTTATTGAAGATGAATATATTTTGTATTTCGTCATATATATTTACTTATTTATTTACTTATTGATCATATTTATTTGGTCATATATATTTATACACATTTATACATGTTATATATTTACATCTTTTTTATATTTTTTCAGTGTTATAGTACAACAATAGATATTATTCTATAATTAGTTAATAATGAAATTTTTCATATGAAATAATGTAGTATATAAGGCATTTTATTTTGTTTTTATATATGCCATTTAATGATTTTGATATATATACATATATATATATATATATATATATATATATATATAAATATATCATATATTGTTTTATTTTTATTTTTAAATTTCATCTTATCATATCTTAATTATTTTATATGTTTCTTACATATATATTTTTATATGTATGTCTTTATACATATGTATATATGCCTTGAAAAACATGTGTTAGAAGTGATGAGCATTTGGTAGTTTCAAAGTATTAATGTTTATTTGGTCACTTATTTATTTGCATTCATTTGTATTTATTAATTTTTTGTTCTATGGAACGAACAGTTTCCTAGAGCGACAGGACTTTTGAGCATGTTTTGTTCTTTTATTTTGTCTGTTGTGGTTCTTGCCACTATGGTTTACAGAGATATTAGGCAGTTAGTATACACTTATTGTACTGCATTTTTGATTGATTATTTAATTGTATAATTGTTGAATTGATTAGTTGATTATTTGATTATTTCTGAATGTGAGTTCTAGTATAAAAGTGGCTTTTAAAAATGTAGATGTTAAGATCTGAATCATCTGTTTCTCTCTTATTTGTTTTTGTTTTAATAAAAGAGTTGGACTTTTACATAGCAGTATATTTTTTCGTGGTGGTTTTCACTTGTGTATGATTTTCATATTTTAAGTCCAACAATTTTTGATATTATATTCTATAAATGCTATTAATGCATATTTCAAAAATATTTTTGTTATACCATAGTTTATATATATATATATATATATATATATATATATATATACACACACACACACACACACACACACACACACACACACACACACACACACACACACACACACACACACACACACACACACACTCTGGATATAAAAGTTGACATACCCCTGTTAAAATGCCAGGTTTTTGTGATATAAAAAAAGGAGACCACAATAAATAATTTTAAAACTTTTCCCACCTTTAATGTGACCTATAACCTGTACAATTCAATTGAAAAACACACAAAGCTGTTAGGGAAAAAATGTAAAAAATAATAAACGTACAATAACCTGGTTGCACAAGTGTGCACACCCTTAAACTTATACTTTGTTGAAGCACCTTTTGATTTAATTACAGCATTCAGTCTTCTTGGGTACACACCTGCCATCAATTAAAGAGACTCAGATTAACCCCAAATAAAGTTTAGCTGTCCTAATAGGATTTTCCTGACATTTACTCAGTTGCCTGCTACAGCAAAAGACATGGTTTGCAGAGAGTTTACAAAGCATCAAAAGGATCTCATTGTTGAAAGGAATCAGTCAGGAGAAGGGTCCAAAAAATTTTCCACAGCATCTATTAGATATACCATGGAACACAGTGAAGACAGTCATCAAAAATTGGAGAAAATATGAGACAACAGTGATGTTGCAAAGAACTGGACGTCCCTCCAAAATTGATGAAACGACAAGATAAAAACTGGTCAGGAAGGCTGCCAAGAGACCTATAACAACACTGAAGGAGCTGCAGGAATTTCTGGCAAGTACTGGTTGTGTACTACATGTGACAACAATCTCTCATATTCTTCATATGTCTGGGCTATGGGGTAGGGTTGCAAGATGGAAGCCTTTTCTTACACAGAAAAACATCCAGGCCCTGCTAAAATTTGCAAAACAATACATCAAGTCTCCCAAAACCGTGTGGGGAAAATGTGTTATTGTCTGGTGAGACCAAAGCTGAACTTTCTAGCCACAATTCCGAAAGGTACTTTTGGCAGAAAAACAACACTTCGCATCAGCAAAAGAGCACCATCCCCATGGTGAAGCATGGTGGTGGCAATATTATGCTTTGAGGTTGCTTTTCTTCAGCTAGAACTGAGATTTTAGTTAAGGTGGAGGGAATTATGAACAGTTCCAAATACCAGTCACTTTTGGCCCGAAACCTTCAGGAGTCTGCTAGAAAGCTGAAGATGAAGAAGAATGTCATCTTTCAACATGACAATGACCCCAAGCATACATCCAAATCAACAAAAGAATGTCTTCACCAGAAGAAAATTAAAGTTTTGGAATGGCTCAGCCAGACCCCAGACCTTAATCCAATAGAAAATCTATTGGGTGACCTTAAGAGGGCTGTGCACAAGAGATGCCTTCACAATCTGACATATTTGGAGCACTTTTGCAAGGAAGAGTGGGCAAATATTGTCAAGTCAAGATGTACCATGCTGATAGACTCCTACCCAAGAAGACTGAATGCTGTAATTAAATCAAAAGGTGCTTCAACAAAGTATTAGTTTAAGGGTGTGCACACTTATGCAACCAGCTTATTGTATGTTTTTATACTTTTGATTTGCTGTGAACATCATGACCTTTGGTATTTAAATGGTGATTGATTTTTACTTAGCAAATCACATTGTGGATGTTTTTTTTTTTGTGAAACTGGTTTGTCTGCTTACTAATAAACTCTCTTTTATCACTTGATTTTGAAGATGCATGCATTTATCTCTCTGTCTCAAATATATATAAATATATATAAATATATATATATATATATATATATATATATATATATATATCTCTTCTTCTTCTTCTTTCGGCTTTTTCTGGTTAGTACTTGCTACAGCGGATCACCTGTCCGCTCATGATTGGCAGTAGAATTTTACGGTGTCGAGTTGCCAGCCCAGCACCCAACCTTTCACGGAAGGTACACACACACACACACACACACAGACACACACAGACACACACACACACACACACACACACACACACACACACACACACACACACACACACACACACGCACTCACACGTACTCACGCCTAGGGCCAATTTATAGTATCCAATCCACCTACAGCATGTCTTTGGGATGTGGGATAAAACCGGAGCACCTGGAGGAAACCCACATGACCACAGGGAGGACATGCAGACTCAGCAAAGAAGGCACCCCAGCTGAAGATCAAACCGGAGAACCTCTTGCTGTGAAGTGGCAATGCTATATATATATAAATATATATATATATATATATATATATATATATAGGGGCCATTTTGTTGAGCTCTGACTTGATCCCATTTCACTATGAAGCTTGTAAAGTACTCTCCTTCTGTGCAGGACTCATGTTTGCTGTTGTTTTTAAGTTTTTCTAACACGAGTGACCCTCTTTTGTGTGATGTCACAATAACAATATACAAGTTGTAGGGGGTGTGGAGCACAGGAAAAAAATGTTTTTGTTTGTTTTTGTTTTGTTTTTTTTTCGATATTATGACTTTCAGTCTTTTGTGATTAATCAGCTTAGGTTCAGTCTTGTAAGTTTTCTATCATAGATAGTACACTCTTACATATATGCACAGGATATGTGTGGGTCTGCTGTATAATAGCTGAAACACCTTTCAAGTTTCTTAACAAGTGACTTTACAATTTGCTGTTCCTTAATCAGACAGATGCCTCATATTCCATTTATCCATTTTCTATATTTTTCAGCTTAGATTGTTGTTTCCTATTCATTTTAGTGGAATGCAGTAACTGCGTACTTTGCTGAACAGGGCTTTAAATAGGTTACAAAAATGTGTATGAATGGGCTTTCTCATAACAGTTTTTCCACTGTAGTTCTGAGGTTGTTTTTTTTTTTTTTTTTTGCATTATGTTAATTTTTGTGATATAGTTTTAATTGTTTGGTAAGAGTCATTTTATTCTTTTGTGATTTTTTGGGGGGTCATTCATATATTTTATTTAAGTTTTTGTAATTTAGCATAGAACTTTGTATTTAGTTTGGCTAGTCTAATTGGCTGGTTGTGATTATATTGTCTTTTATTTGTGCTAATTTGTTAGATCGCTTGTGTGTGTTTCATTCTAATTTTGATAAATTTCATTTGTAGAGATTGGGTTTATGTGGGTACAATGTTTTCCATAGAGACTGTTTGCGACTAGTGAATGACATTTTCTTTTTTTCTCTCTCTTTTTAGAGTGAATAGAGTTTAGGGTGATCCCTAACACATGCAGAGTCACAATACATGCTTGATAATGTTGGTAGAGGGATTATAATATTGGCAGAGCAGTAAAAACCATATCTGTACACTAGCTTAGATAAACATTTTTTGGCATCCCCTTTTATTAGTGCTCAATGATAGTGTGAAGCCAGTGGTAATGCCAGGTGAAAAGAAAAACAATTGTAAAGCCAGGGGTAATGCCAGGCTAAATGAAATGGAAGGTATTCTTTTTTACTTCTCTCTCTCTCTCTCTTGTGTTCATCTGCAGTATGCATTCTCATGGAAGAAATATGGAACTGTGTTTTTCTGAATATCAAAGGACATGGAATGTCAGTGAAATATGTTGAATCTAAAGATGTGCTAGCAGCTCTTGTTAATAAAACAATGAATGATGAAAGACAAGTTAGATGTTATTACTACAAGGCTTGTCTTTAAAACACAAATGGGATTCAGGATTCAAGGAAAGCAGATGCTGGTGTGCTTTTACAGACCTTGGTGGTCAACATGACTATTAAAATAACTTGTTTTTTAGCAATGGTATGATTATATCATGGACAGTGGGGGATGCAGAAATTACATTTTACAACTATGTATGCTGAAAAGAAAAGTAGTTGATGTTGATGCTGTCTTGTTTGTGTGGAACCATTTTTGAGTACCAGCTAATTCTTTTAGTCAGTTTTTCTGCTGTACGCTACTCATGGAACTTAAATATCTGTATGCATTCTATCTATTTATATTGCATTTTGTTTGTCTTCTTTATGTGTGCCAACTTGTTTCTTTTACTCTGTATTTGCACTATTTTCCTTATTATTAAAGTAAAGTGAATTTATTTACCTCTAAGGTTTTGTTTTTGGTATTTATTTAGTTATTTATTAGAATATTTCGGCACTGTTATTTATCTTAGAAGAGGGCAATCATTATTTACACTGTTAATTAACAAGCTACGTGGCACAAACCTTTTATGAAACTGCTTAGGTCTACTACCAGTGAAAAACATTTAATTTGTGAATTTTATATTTGGGTTTATTTCCGAATAACTGGTGACTGGAAGTCTCTGACTTTAGTGAGAGTGGTGACAATACTTGCAGGCATTGAATGATGCCACCCATGGCTAAGCTCTGAGGTTGTCAATTACACACTCTCAAGTCAGTGGTACATCAACTTCTAGTAATGGGTAAGCTGAACTTGCTACCCTTGCAAAACTCATGCTAAAGCTTTTTCATGATGTTTCCTGCTGTGAATTTCCCTGGTTTGTTTTTGAAGCAATGTGAATCAAAGCTTTGTCTTACAAGAAAATGTTATACAAATATATACACTGTCTTCTTTCAAAAGGGACCTGGATATGTGGCTATGCATTCGTAAGGTTACCCTGAGCTTGAATGACCTAGCCCTCCATGAGAGGGGAGGTACAGTCTAGGGTAGTAACTGGACAAGGGATAATGGTTGCAAGACATGGTAGCCTCGAAAGTCCTATGATTCCTGTATATAGTGGCACTGATATGGTACTTTTGACACTGAATCCAGTGATTCAGTTTTAATTGTGGATTATTTACAAAACAAACAAAAGAAACATTTTCCCTATCAGACTTGGGGGAAGGGTAAATCAAATGAAAAACAGTTTCATGTTTACTGTTAGTTCTGCTTCATAAGCTCCATGTCAACAGTTCAGAATGCAGTCTGTTTACACATTTTTTCTCTAGAAGACAATACTTACTAACATGTACACTACACAGTCCCAATAATTTTTCCTGTCAAAGGATAACAGCATAGAAGTTATTTGGGATAATCAACACACTTCAACATGACAGTAGAAGTATTCGTTCTGATTTGGCATTCAGGTGAAAATGCTTCTTTGTAGACAACTGCCTATTTCTTGATAACTGTCTCTTGATACTCCTGTAGTCCTCACAGACAGGAATCTAAGCTGTTTATTGCTAGTGCTCCAGTTATACTGCCTAAAGCAGGCTGAGCTCAGTTAGTTACTACGGAGACTCACCTCTCTTTGGGCTTGTGTACTGCAAGGAAATGCTCTGTTTCTCCATCAACTGACCTGTCCTTGAGAAAATATGAATCCAGCTGTAGCATGCACAGCAGCTAAAATCTCACTTTGCTTTCCAGGTACAGTCAACATGTTGCCTGAACTCCCAGCATACAGCTTCAGGTTCTAATTCCAGGGGAGGGTGGTGTATACATGGGATAACCCATCTGAGTTCAGGTGTCTGATGCCTGGATTGTGGAAAATCTTGAATTTAAATGTTTGTAGGGGCAATGCCCTCCTAGATGATTTCTCATTACAGTTTTCACCTGCATAGCCACTATAGTGGGGTAATGGTCTGTGACTTATAGAAATTCTCTGCATTAAAGATAGTATTTAGGTGTAGTGAGACTCCTACTTAACTGACAGGTACTGCCTTTCTATTGTTAAATATCACTGCTTTGCATTGCTAAGCTTCAAACTAGTATGACAGAAGGGATATTTATCTCCATCAGCAGTTTTTGACAACAATACCCCTTTGCCTACCTCCAAGGCATCTGTGAATGCAATAAAGAATTAGACAAATCAGGAGCTGTTATAATGGCTCAGAATACAACACGTTCTTCAGCTGTTGAGATGAATGATCTGTCATATATTTGACAGAGAGTGTGGCCCTACCCTTGGCCAGGTCAGTCTGAGTGCAAGCAATATGGGCAAAGTTTGGAATAAACTTACAATAACAGTTAGCCAATTCTAAGAAGACCTTGAGCTGTCTCTTTGTAGTGGGTGTGCATCAACCATGCACTGTTTGAACTTTCTCAACCTGGAGTTTTGCTATCACTCTGCCTATTAAGTAAGCAAATAGTGAACTTCTGTCATGACTAATTTATACTTAGCAAGTTAGCAGCCAGACTAGATTGATGCAAGAAGTCTAAAATGACTTGGTCCTTATGAAGGTGACTTTCACAGTGTTCAGAGAAGGTGACTACATTGTCCAGGTAAGCTGTTGAACATAGAGTGCAGGGTCTTAGAACCTTGACCAACAGCCTCTGAAATGTCACTAGTGTTCCATGTAGATCAAATGGCATGACTGTTAAACAAGGCCATCTTGAATGGAAAATGGTTAGATCCAAAGTGTACAGAAGCATAGACTTGTCAAACTTTTCAGTTAGTTTTTGCAGTCATGGTATAGGCTATGAATCATACTTGGAAACATGATTTGGTTTTCTGAAGTGACTGCAATGACCCATCAGACTTGGAGACCAGCACAATATGGTTATTCCACTCACCGTGGGACTCTTCTATGAGCTCAAAAATAAGCATCTTCTGCACCACTACTCTCACTGCTTGGCATTAGGATTTTGGTGTCCAATATAGCTTCAGAGTAACCTTTTCACCAAGCATACTTTCACTGTTGTGCTAGATTAAATTGGTTCTGTGTGCTGATCTGAAAACAAGCAATTGCTCTTCAACACAAGTTCCTTTGTCTCTTGTTATTGGCATACTAATAATATTTCACCTATTTTACCATCATCACATCCTGTGGCCATATCTCTCAACTGTCCAGATTTTCACAGAATGTACAGATTTTTGCCCTACATTTTTGATTTGTTCTTCATAAAATTTGTAAGTTTCATGGAAATTGTTGAGGGCTGAAGTCTGTAAATAATGACAGACATTTGAATTTCAGACTTTATAGCCTTCAGAAAATGCATGCTGATGCAAAATCTATTATTACATCAAAGTTTTAAGTTTATAGCAGCCATATTTAAAATCTCCCCTAATTTTGGGCCATTGAACCCCCCTATTATTTTTGGCTTTGTCCAGAATTTTTGCATTAAAAGGTTAAGAGGTATGCCTGTGGTGGAATCCTTTTCTTAGAGTGAATGCTGATATAGGTATGATACTCTAACAATTTGTTTCTGTCAAGCACAAGTTTTATAGGATTCAATAATCCAGGAAAAAAGGAAAAATTAGGCAGCATTGCATTTTATTCTCATTTGAGCAGCATTGTTTTGCATTCTCGTGGGGAAATTATTCAAGGAGAATGTAGACAGCTAGGAATTTTCACAGCTTACAGTTTATTGCAAAAACTGATTTCTGAGCCCACATTTTCAAGCTTTATAGCATTTAAAATGTGCTTGCAATAAAAAAGTCTCTGGAACCAGTAATTAAGTTTTTAACTTTGGCTTTATTTACAAAATATAAAAATAAAATTTCTCCCAGTCAGACTTGGAGAAGGGAAATAGAAAAGCACTGTTTCAGTGCTTACGTTTCAGTTTATACCAAAATTCAGAATGTAGTCTGCTTGGTTTAACAGTCTAGCGCTTTCTTATAGAACAGTGATGGCGAACCTATGACACCTGTGTCAAAGGTGACATGCCACGACGTTTTGGGTGACACACCAGCGTTCACCAACACCCGAGTTACCAAAGAAACTGAATGAACAAAAATACAAGAAATATGTGACCCTGCACTCATCTATTAAAATTCAGCAACAGAAAAGTCATTAATTGATGTTAATCAAATCAAATGCAGTGTGTTCCATATTTTTTTCAGTTCAATTCAAAATTGTTATTAAAAGCAGGCTAATTTTTTGGTGCACTATTTTAAGCCCAATTATCAGTGTGCATATAGTTTTCTCTATTGTACATCACTGATTTTTCTTTTACTTTTATATAGCAGCACCCGATTGGACTATTTTTTTTAACAAAATGAATATGTAAAGAATTGTTTCTTTTTTGTTCATGGAGGGGATGGGGGACATGCCATCTGAGTCAAGACAGGCATTTTCCAAATTTCTGACACTCCGAGCCCATAAGATTTGCTATCACTGTTATAGAACAATACCATATATCCATATTACACTCTCTTCTATCCTGTTCAGTCAATAATCTAAACGCTTTACTGCTAGTACTCAAGTTCTATCACTTGCAGCAGGTTGCTCTCAATTAGTTAATAAGGTGATCTGACTCTCTCTTTGTACCTGCTGTCTTCTGGGAATATACAATATCTTACTTCACTGACCTGCCATATGGAAAATATCATTCTAGCTGCAGTGTATGCAGTAGTTAAAAACTTTCTTTTCTTTCCACCAAAGTGCAGTCATTAACACACACACACACACACATGCACACAGGCACACACACGCACACACACACACACACACACACACACACACACACACACACACACACACACACACACACACACACACACACACACACAAGCGCGCGCACACACATATTAAATGTCCAGTTGTGAATCTTAAGAGTTTGTGCTTTGGGTAAAGTGCTGGTCCTTGCCAGAATCTCTCATTTAAGTTTATAGCAGCAGTAAATATCAACATGTTGTAAGTCCATACATGACTTCATGAAGTCCTCAGCTAAGTGTGAAAGTAAAATTCTGGTTCACTCAGCTTGGCCTACTTCTCTCAAACTATGTACCCTCTGAAGGCCACCAGGTCTCCTCATCATCTTCTTTGCTTAGTTTATTTAGAGGACCACTTTTTTTGGGACTCCCAACAAGGTGGACTGCTGGTTCACAGTTGTGAAAATTTGTCATAAGCTAAGCATAAGTTTCTCAGTAGCTACACATCTGAGGGCAGCAGTAAAGCTTACTAAAGCCTTATAAGCACTGGCTAACACTTCTGTTTCATTTTGTACGGTAATCAGCAGCAGCTGCTGATTGGCTGCTGATGATTGCACACAGGGCTTTAACTTCACAGGCAAATACACAAACAGAAAATGATTAGTATTGCTTTCAGACAACCCTTCCCAATGCCGCAAATATCCCTTCCAGAAGAAATCTTCATGTGGTTACAGGGGTTATAACAGTTGTTCTTTGCTGCCTTTGATATCCCTCCTCTTAGCCAGTGATCAAGGAGCCTAAATCCCACTACTGACACTGGTGGGAACATACATCATCAGAAAAATAGACACACACGATATTTCCAGCTGCAGCTCTCTGTACCAAGTACAATTTTCCTTAAGAGCACACAGAGAATGCACTCTCCAGTCCGGGGGTTGGGCTTTCTCTCCAGGCACCAAATAAGACTACTCACTGACCACTACAGTGCTCAGTAATTAGCCAGGTGTTCTAAGCCAAGTCCTCCATCACCCTCTCTGTGAAATCAGTGTTATTAGCATCCATATTCAAAGTAGCTGTCACACACATTCTCTTTGATATTTAGATTCACACATTCACACACACATGCTCACACACACACACACACACACACACACACACACACACACACACACACACACACACACACACACACACACACACAACCCTGGGAAAGGCTGGCACAGCTTACCTGCTCTGACACCTCCACCTAGACTATAAGGTAGATTCACTGCCATCAGAACACCTGAAGCCAACTACTTTAATTTTCTTACAAGGGTACCCAATTACACTTAGTAAAATTAATATTTATATAAATGGTAGTATTAAGCAAGCAGCAAGACTTTCAGAAACATTCAGCCACAGTGGCACTAAATAAATGCAAATACTCCCAAAGGTTAAATATTTTCTAAAAGACCAGCTAGAATGAAAGGTTTAGATATATTCAATAATAAATAGTAAAAAAACATGAAAATACTGAATATCTATTTACAATAAACACCAGAGTTTCAATCACAGGAAATAAAAAAAAAAACCAATACCAATGGAAAGACTCAGACAAATAAGGAAAAAAAACTACATTTAGCTAATCTCACTGTATTTTCCTAACTGACCGAAGAATTACTGTTCACTAGTTACTTACACGATAAAAGTGCTTGACTGTCTCTTGTGTCAGGTCCAAAAAACAGAGTTCACTTATCACATCTCCCACTAGTATTCAAATACAATTTCAGTGCTGGCAACAGAATGACATCACATCTGGTCATCTGGCTCTGTGGTTCCCACACTGCCCCTTCACTAAACCTGAACCAGGATCTGGTACTGATGTGTCACATTATACACACATAGAACTTTTGCTGATGTTTATTACACCATCTGGAAACTGTAAAACAATTCCAACACTTCCACCCTTCCTGCAGAGACTAGAAAGCCATTCTCTGGCTGCATTCAGACCTACAAGCTTCAATATTTATGGTCTAAACCAAGTCATTTAATTTAAGGCTATTTTTCTTAAGGTTGCTTGGCTGAACTTAATCCCTTCCCTTCCAGTAGCCTCTGTAAAAATATATAAATTTCATCAGTTACAACAATACAGTCTGACATACATGCATATTTATTTTCTGTCCAGCAGGACTCACAGTCAATACATTTTTTAACACAAGTGACTTTACAAATACATTTTAACACCAGCATCTGTACAAATCAGTTTGATATTAAAATGACATATAATTCTTTACAAAACTCCAGCTAGCTATTCTGGTATATGTTACACATGCACTGCCCTACTCTTTCTCTGGCAGAGCTGCCACTACCTCACATCACCACACTGCCAAAAGGCAATTCCTGCTTCTGTACAAGGGTTTGGAATCATCAATAGATCGACATCTTTTTGCCTGTTAGCAAAAACTTTAAAATTGTTTCACCAAAAATAGCTTTGGTGAAACTCTAAGTAAATCTTTTTTTTTTTTGCAGGGAGGCAAGCCCCCATGCACCCACAATGTGGGGCACACACATTTAACCCCCCAAAATTAAATATATCTACTATGATATTGCACAACAGTGGAGAAAAGGGCACTCTTCACTGTTGGTGAAACTGTTTTTGACTGAACATTTTTGCTGAAACAGCAGTTGCTAAAACCTGATTTTGAACTATTGACAGGGTCCTAAGGGCTTAATAGTTGCACAGATAGCTTTTCAGTCAACACAGCAAAAATTCCTACTACTTTAATTTATTTTCTTGTTTTTGTTGACCAGGAAAGTCTGACAGACAGCAAAGCTCATTTTCAGAGGAGACCCAAGGAGAAATGCCCCACAAAGATAAATACAGTTATAGACAGGATACATGTATATTAGGCTCTTCTACAAAATTACAAACACATAATAATTTTACATAGGTAAATGATAAACAGGTAGATGTTTGCACATATATTTGCAACAGGATGTACAAGTGAGTAACATATATATATATATATATATATATATATATATATATATATATATATATATATATATATATAGATATATATATATATATATATATAGATAGATATATATATATATATATATATATATATATATATATATATATATATACATACACACAGAAATATACAGCATATGGTATGCTAGAGCTATAAACAGATTTGAAAAAAATGTTTCTATTGAATGGCTATACAAAGTGAAAAACAAATTAAAAATAAAGGAAAAAGCAGATGTGTTAATATATATATATATTTAGTAGAAAGGTAGAGTAAATACTTAAATTAAAAGTTTAATAGAGAGAATGTAGGTAGAGTGATGGTAGTGGGAAAAGAAGAGGACAGAAAGTTTAGGGTCCTTTAAGGGAGTATGTATTTTAGTTGATTGGTCAACTTGATTAGATTATCCTGGTGTGGTACATGTACAGAGCCAGGTTTTATGCAGGAGCTGCTTAAGTTGGTTTTGAAAGTAGCTATTTGACCTATCAGTTTGAGTGGCAGAGGGATAGAATTAGTTTAGAGATATAGGCAGAGTATGGTAGTCTCTGGCTTATTGTCAGACTTAATAGTCAAAGAAAGGATTTATTGCTGGAACAGAGCTCTTTGTTACAACAATAATCTTGCATTAGGTCTTGCAGGGTAGGGCATAAAAATAAGTCTAGGGGATTTGGCTAATTATGTGTAGATCATGTAGTGGGGTAGTTCTAGCCAGTTTAGTTTTTTTAGGACATGAGGCTAAATGTAGTTGAGGTGGGAATGGGTGTATACTGGGGATAGGGTAAGGTAGTGGAGTGAGCCTGAGAATAGTGAAGGCAAACAGAGGGGGGGGGGGGGGGCTGTCCAGTCAAGTTGTCAGAGAGGTTGTGGCCTAGAAAACAATCAGTGATCAGTGGATTTGTTTGGATAGCAGGTTAACATTTCACGGGTCAGTTACTTCAGCAAGCAATTAAAAAAAAAAATAGATAAACTGCAGTATAGTTTGGGACAGCAAAAACAAAAATTATAAGTTTAGGCTGAGGTGGTTAAGGTGGTTAGAGGTTACAAGGGAATCAGAAAACAGGACATGTCTGTGCTTTTCCTACAGTTTAGATGAACTAGCTATGTTTCACCTATTAATGATGTACAAATGTTTGAGTACATGTAGAGCTATTATTGTGTTTGCTAGCTGTGTTTCCGAATAACTACGTCCTTTGAGAGTGTGCATATTTCACTGTACTACATCATGGATTGTAGCCTTTTACAGATTGCAGTACTTCCTATCATGTGATTAATTCTCAAATTATCATTCTCCACCTACATAGCACAGCACAGTTTATCTCCTGCCCTTGTCTACATCTTTCAAAAAATGTCCCTTGTTCTTGAAGATTGTCACAGCTTATGGGTGCTGTTTAAAAAATAGCATTTACTCTGTTGACTTTGTTCTTGTTAAGCAAACAAATTGCACTTGCTTCCCAGGCCCTCAGTCATTTAGTGGAAAATGAAGTTAGAGCACTGTCTGGGTAGCATTATCAAGTTGCAGTTTATTTAAAAACTATTTTTGTTGCCAGCTGCAAACCACCAATGTAGTATCTTTCCAGTGTATTCAAAAACAAAGGCAGTCTTTAGCCAACTTTACAGTTTGAAAATGTAGGTTTATTAACATGGTACTCATAAATTCAAACTTTCTTGTAGTAAACAAGGGAAAATCGAAAACAAAATTTGTCTATCCCCTTGACTTTGTATTTTATTTCACAATTATAGTACTTACACATGCTTTTCACAAGTACTATAATTGTGAACTAAACTATAAAATTATAGTACTTATACATGCTTTTCACAGAAGCCACGGTGGTACAGCGGTAGAGGTTCTCCTGTTCGATTCTCAGCTGGAGTGCCTTCTGTGTGGAGTCTGCATATCCTCCCCGTGGTTGAGTGGCCTCCGAAAGACATGTGTGAATGGGTGTGCCTTTGCTGAAGGTTGGGTGTCGTCCTGGCAACTCGGCACCATAAAAAGAAAATCTACTGCCAATCATTAGTGGACTGGAATTCTGGTGTGGTGACCCCTAACCAGGAAAAGACAAACAACATGCATGCTTTTCACAAAGCAAAAAAGAGTACTTGCGTAGTTCTGCTTTTTTGACTTCAGGAACACACACACATACATATACACACACACACACACACACATACACACATGAAAAGAATATAATACTTGTAGTTCAAAATGTCAGGTACTCATTCAGTAGAAAAGTTAATGTAGATGTAAAAAAGAACACGAGCAAATATGAGTGAATGCTTATTTGTGTGAATCTAATATTGCTGAATTCAAGTTTTATATAGTGTAGGTAAGTAGAAGTATGCAGAAAAATGAATGTTTGATAGTAAAGGTTGTGGTTGTGAAGATGTGGAAGATTATGTCACAATGCTTAGAGATGATTTGTGTGTGTGTTTGATGGTTAAGGTTAGAGTAAGAGCTAGGTAAAGAGATAGATTTAGTGTTGTCTCTAACTGGTGTTGTGTGGTCTCTGTGTCATTTTGGTTTATATATTAATACTGTTAGGGAAAGTTTTTTTAGTAATGTAATGTGTAGGAGTGTGGTGAGGGGCAGGTGTTAGGTTATTATGGTAAGCACACATGAGTAAGGTAGAGTGGGGATATCCAGTTTTGCCACCTCCACTCCCCCAAGCATAGAACCCAGCAACAGCCACCATTATCTTTCTGAAAACACTCTTTTGCTAACAACAGAAGCATAAGTTTTGTGCAGACTATATCTAGACCAGTAGCAGCCACTATGGAATAATTTATTTAGCTTCCTCACCTTTTCTCCTTTCAGATACCAGTGACTTCCCAGCATCTCTTTCAGACATTCTTCATAAAAACCACGACCTAGAAATGCTGAGAACTGCCAAGCGTAGATGCACTGTACAGACCTGACAGCATCAGACTGCATGTAGTCTAGACTTCTTGCTTACTTTCATCAACTAAATGCTAAATTATTATTATAAAGTACAAAGAGTGAAATATAAATTTCTGACAAAGATACTATGCCTATGACTCTTGCTTGAAATGGATATAGAATGGCTCTTATGTGAAATGGAAATGGAACCCAGAAGTACTGCTTCGCTTGAGAATTTCTTCACCCTTTGTTTTGTGACATCCCAATCCCATATGCCATTATGTGACACCCTGGTTATTGCTATTATCAGTTTGGGAAACATTGGTCTATCTAAATACTGCAGTATTAAGGGACATTTACAAATACATTGATTTTTTTCCCTTTTGTTTCATGCATTGTATTGGTTTTATAGTTAAGTTACAGTAAATGTGATTTTATTTTTACATTATTTATATTTGGATTGACATTTATAGGTTCATAGGTTCATAGGTTCATAATAGGCTATCTGCCCTAGGGCATTTATAAGCCTAGCCAGAATGTGTTTGGCTTTCGCCACCCATTTTAAATTAATTTTGCTATGCCCTTTTTCGAGGTTAGTATACTGTGCCTCTGTCTAACAGTGACACAGAAGTGATACCCGGGGTAAACCTACGATCTCCCATCCACTCATAAAGATTCCTCTTGAAGAGAGTCAATGAGGGACTCTGCCTAACCTGCACTGGGATTTTATTCCAGAGTGAAGGGAGCCTCTGGGTTATGAATCTGTCCCTCCAGCATGTCCTATTTATTTCAGTGCTGAGGTTCAAGTCTCTCAAGCGCGTAGCTCGATGGGATTTGGATTTTCTGAGGTGCAGCATGCCCATTAATTCCGGGTTGGACATGACTTTATACGTCAGGCACAGATCGCCTCTGAACAGGCGGTATGCCACTGAGTAGAGCTGGAGTTTCTTTAACCGGGCAGCATATGGCATCTGTTTGAGCCCTTTGATCCTCTTGGTGAGGTACTTTTGGGGTCTTTCCTGTTGCTGCAGGTGTCTGGTAAGGTACATCCCAAAAGGGGCATTGTACTCAATTATGGGCCTGATGAGGGATGAGTAAAGAGGCACAATGACCTCCCCTGATCTAGATGTGAATTAGGTGGGCTATATAAAATGTTTTTCTAACCACTTTGGCCACGTGGTTGTCAAATGAGAGATTGCTATCAACTTGGGTCCCCAGGTCCCTAATTACTTCTTTTGTACTTAATGGATTACCACCTATGTGGTAATTTGTGGGCACTTTGTTTTTGCCAAAGGGGATGACTATACACTTTTTGGCATTTAGCTTGAGGCCATGGCTCTGGCACCAGTTGTCTGTTTCTATGAGGCCCTTTTGGAGGATGCTTATGTCGGCTGGAGAGTTGATTATGGCACCCAGTTTGCAGTCATCTGCGAACTTGGTCAGCCACAGTCCTTCCGTGTTGGCCTGTACCTCCGAGAAATATATACCGAACAAGAGAGGTCCCAGGACTGAGCCTTGTGGGACACCACTTGTAACTGGTTTGGAGTCTGACATGGCTCCAGCAATTCTAACCATGTGGGTTCTGTCCTTGAGCCAGTTTGCAATCCATCTAGTGACATAGGGGTTTATATTTAAGCTGGTGAGCTTATCTATAATGCCCAAGTGGGGTATTGTATCGAAGGCTTTTGCGAGGTCCAGGTAGGCTGTGTGGACCACCTTCCCCTCATCAATGGCCTTCGTGACTGTTTCAAAGAAATCAACCAGGTTTAAGAGGCAGGATCTGCCCTTAACAAAGCCGAACTGGGTAGGATCCAGTGTCTGTAGGTCCCCAATATCTTTATTTATGAGGTCCATGATGATCCTTTCCATAGCTTTGCAGACCAAGCTAGTCAGGCTTATGGGGCAATAGTTTCCAGTATCCGTTGAGGCACCACCTTTATGGAGAGGGACCACTGTTGCTGTATGCCACTCTTTGGGCACATATCCTGTAGTAAGGCTGAGATTGAACAGTAGTTTTATGTTTGGGTTTAGCTCTATTATATTGTATTTATGTGCTGTACATCCTCTACTGTAATGCCTTCCCTGGTAAGATCAGACCACAAAATGGTTTCCTTTTATGTAAAAATAAAACCTGGACCCCCAGCTAAACCTGTAATATTCAAGAACTACTCTAAGGCTAATCTCCTGCTATTAAATGAATACCTGGCAACATTTGAATCCCCCATAAACCCTGAGAACACTGCTGCCTATGCAGAACTGGTCACAGAAACCCAGTACAAGCATGTTAATAGTTGCAGAGAGGCAGCTGTAACAACCAGAAAGAAGGAGAGAACTAACTCAAAAAACAAGCCACCCTGGTGGAATCACAAAATCAATAGGCTGTATAACAGAAGAAAGAAAATCATGGCAAAAATTAAGAGGAGCAACACCCAGCAGGATAAAAGCACTCTCATCAAACTAATCAAACTCAAAGGACAAAGAAAGTCTACCAAATCCATATTTGAGATAAATTTGGCCTCCCAAGGACAACCACAAAGCATTCTTTAGCTATGCCTGCAACCTCAAAGACAATACACAAATCTGTGCAGACCTCATTGTAAATGGAGCCCCTTATACTGAGCCAGAAGGTATAGCAGACCTACTGGCTGATGCATTCAGCTCCAACTTTACCCCTTCCCGTCAACCTTCCCTCAGGAAATACCATCAAATATAACTCCCTCTGCTATCACTAAGGAACAGATCCTTAATGCTCTCTCTAAGGCAAAGAACACTGCATCAGTGGTCCCAGACAATATCCCATGATGCCTTCTAAATAGCATGAGACATGACCTATCAGGGCCTCTGGAATTGCTATTTAATTGTTGCCTCCTAATAAGCTTCATGCCTCATTAATGGAGAACAGCAACAGTCATTCCTCTGCACAAAGGTGGGCCATTTACAGACCTTGGAAACTAGAGACCCATAAATCTCAGTGGTCTTATATGCAGAGCCATGGAAAGAATTATCATGGAAATGATCAGTAGTGATATAGTAAACCTCCAGACACTGGACCCAACCCAGTTTGATTTCATCAAGAGCAGGTCATGCTTACTCAACCTGATGGACTTCTTTGAGAAAGTCATCAAAGCAATGGATAACAGCAAAATGGTTCACACTGCCTACCTTGACCTGGCCAAGACATTTGACACGATGCCTCACTCAGGCATTGTTGACAAACTCAGCAGGTTAGGTACAAACCCATATGTCACCCAGTGGATAGACAACTAGCTCACAAACAGTACCCAGGAAGTTAGAACTGAAAAGAGGCCAGTAACAAGTGGAGTCCCTCAGGGATAAGTCCTCCTTTTTGGCATTTACTCCTCTGATGTCAAGGCCAATGTCAACGGTCTCTGGCTGATTACATTTGCAGATGATTGCAAATTAGCAGCTGTCAATGAATCCCACACTGGCACAGACAAACAGGTGGTGTTAGAGCCATGGACTAAAACTCAATGCCAAGAAATGCATAATAATATCCTTTAGGAAGTTATCCACCCCTGGTAACCATCATATTTACAACACACCCCTTAGAGTTCACCCAGTAGTCAGGCACTTAGGGATGCATGTAGACAGTAATCTAGACTTTGACCATCATGTGTCTACAGTAGTGAGGCTTTGACCATCATGTGTCTACAGTAGTGAGGAAATCATTCTATGTTGCACAAATTATAAACAAAGGTATAGCATCTAAGTCCAAGAAAGTCATTGTTCCACTGTATTTGGCATTCATCAGACCTATGATTGAGTACAATGCCCACTTTGTATGTACCTAACAAGGCATATCCAACAATTGGAAAGTCCACAGAGGTTCTTCATTAAAATAATACACAGCATAAGTAAAATGTTCTATGAAGACCGCCTCAAGGCCCTATCCCTGTATTCTGTGTCCTACAGGCTTTTGAGGGGAGATCTATGCCTGGCATACAGGGCATTGTCAGACCCCACTCTGATGGACCTCCTGCATATCCACAAAACAAACAGCACCAAAATTACCCATTGTAAAGAATTAAACCTTGCCTGTGATATAAGTAGGGCCTGCTGGAGAGACAGGTATACATCCCAGAGACTACCCCATCTCTGGAACAGGCTCCCCATCCATGTGAAGCAGAGTTCCTCCCTAACCCAATTCAAGTGAAACTTTGACAATTGGATGGGGAAACAGGAAATTCTTCCCTGGTTTGCCACCTATAGCTCTAATGGACACAGGCAACCTGTAAATGGTTTATCTCACCCCTGCTTGTAAATGTTTTATCTCCCAAGGGCCTTCTTACATTTATCAAGAGTATCAAAACTTGTCAGATATTTGGGATGCATGGCTAGGCTTAAAAAAGGCCCTTGTGGCCATTAACCTATAAACACCTATGAACCTATGAACCAAGGAATTAAGTTAAAATCTTTTAGCTGTAGATTATTTTAATGTTTATATATTTGCTTTATTTGCAGATTTTATAGAACTTTTTTTTTTTTTACAATGTGGTTGTTTATAACAACAGTTAGCATAGATGATTAAGATTGTGTCCTGGTGAGGGTCACAGTGAAAACAATATCTCCTACTGGATCCATTGAGGCAACTCTCAGTTTATCTTGCAGGATTTCAAGATATTACCGGGCAAAGTGAGCAATATAATCTCTCTAGCATGTTCTGGGCTATACCTAGGACCCATTTACAGTGGATCTTACCAGGTAAATCTCCAATGGTAGTAACTTATTTTACATTTTCCCTAGGTGTTCAGACCAACTTATCTAGCATCTCTCAACCTAGAAGAGCAGTGATTCTTTTCCAAATTCATGCTGGATTGCAGAGGTTCTTTCTGTGCCACAAAGCATGAGCCCATCAACCTGTGAAGGAATTTAATTTCTCCTGCATGTATGTACAATATTATCCTTTTTGGTCATTATCCTATGTAGACAGCCATAAGTAAAGATAGTGCAACAACAAATTAAAAGGTTTAGCCTACGATTCAACTGTCTTCTAACTGCCACATAGTACAGCACATTCAGCTGTTGCCATTGCACAAATTCACTGGTCATCCTCCTGATCCCCTTTTGTCCTTGTCTATGTACAAGTGCAAAACTTGTAACAAGAAAAATCCCAGTAACCTTGAATCCTTGGAATTAAAATGAAATCTTTATTTCACAACAGGACCACGAAACCAAAACATGACAACACAAATTTGTGAAACTAAGCGCTTTCACCCTCACTTCCTAGGGCATCATTAGAGTACAAATTAACTGGAGAACACCTCATCCCTTAAATACAAATACTAATTAATTAATTAAATGATAATGACATAATCTACTAATCAAACAATAATCCAATTTATATGATAAAACCTGTTGTATTTTTAAAGAAACAAGTCCATTGAAATGTTTGTTTAAAAATGTAGTGTCAGATGTAAAGTACATTTTGACGTACACCAAGATTTAAGTGTATAAAACTCAGAGTCCGTACACAATATGTTTGTGTAAATAGTGTATAAACATCTTGTGTATGTTTGATGTCAGGGGAACAGTACAAAGTAAGATAAATAGAACAAGGTATCAGAGTACAAAACATAGCATTTCCATCTAGTTTGATAAACTGTGTTGTCGTAATTACGATAGTGTATAATACAGTGCTTAATTATGTATGTGTACCAAAAAAATTACTATAGTTAATTTTTATGAATAAATGTGTAAATATATATTTAAAATAAATATCTAAAAGTTTTTTGCAAGTATAAAAAATTTAAAAAAATTTTTTTTTAATAATTTTTTAACAATAGGTGTGACAAAATCACAAATTTGATTGTGACAACACATTCAATATAACCATAACATAGTAAAATTGAGGTGTAAAGTATAATAAAGTGATGTAATAAAATAATGTTTTGTATGAACTTGGTTGATAATATTATATATGTATTTATATAAATGGTAGTTTAGTTGATTTTTGTTGTTGTTAAAAAACTTTTCATAAAAAAAACTTGTAATTAACAAAAATAAAGGTACAATCATGTTAATAATAACAAAATTGCAAATTTCCAAAATGAGGGTAGTTAAATAATTCTATTGATACTAATGGTTATGTTGAATATCGGCAAATTTAATACCTAGAGATGAATAGCTGTGATGTTCATTATATGAACTGAGATTTTAACTTCAAAATACTAGCTATAGATATATGATCATTAATTCCTGGATCTCAATCTAAGTTACCAAAGACATTCTTTGGCCTCTAGTAAACTCTTAGTATCACCTCCTTGTTAATTACAAAAAAGTGCTGTGAATAAATAAAGCACTAGTCTGCTTATGATTTCTAATGTCACTAATATGCTCTGTAATTCTTGTTTTCAACTTTCTGCTAGTTTTCCCTACATAGAAAGCTGAACATGCTGTATTAATGAACCTGCATAATCGACAAGCACCACATTTGTTCATCATAGATTTTATAAATAAGTCACATTTCACACTATTTTCAAAAATACTTTTAAGACTTTGTCCTTTACTAAAGGTAACCTTTGGTTTGTTACCTAAAACATTAACCAGTTCTTTATTAGGTTCTATAACAATATTCCAAGAATCATATACTGTTTTAACAAGTTGGTCTGATTTTTCATTAAATGGAATGACTAATATATCGTGTCCTATTCCCTTAGGTTTGGATACATCTTTTGGATTTAATCCGTGTCTTAAAATGGATTTGTATAAAACTGGTCTGTTCATCCAGATGTCATTACCTATGTTGTTGACCAATTCCACTGGATAGAGTCTACTTGTAAACATACTTTCTCACTATCCTAGACAACCTCACCATCTGTCCCTTAACTAAATTTCTTTTCTGGTGGGCTGGATGACAACTGTCATAGTGTAGAAAAGAATTGGAATATGTCTTTTTCCTATAAATATTGGATTCAAATGTGTTGTCCTTCAAAGTAATTGTAATGTCCAAGAAATTAATTGTGTTAGAAGAAATGTGACTAGTGAAATTTAAGAAATCAGTTGTGTGTTCCAAAAATAATATAAATTCATTAAATTGTGCTTCAGTACCTCTCCAAAAATCAAAGGTATAATAAAATATTGTTCCAGTAACTACTAGTAAAAACATGTTCATTCTCCCATGCTGCCAAAACACCTTTTGTTGTCTAAAATACCTACCATTGAAATAAATAAAATTATTCTCCAAAACCAGTTCTAACATTTCAGATATTAATCGATTCTCACTTCTATTGTTAAAATTGTATGTGTTCAGGCATTTTTCAAACATCTCAATACCTTCCTGGTGTGGTATTACAGTAAAAAGATTAATTACATCCACAGTAGCCATCACAAAATCAAAGTTGACATCAGCACTGTTAATAAACTGTCTTATAGAGTCCAAACAGTGCCATGAATCCCTTACTATGTGTGGTAACCTCAATAATAAATCTTTACATTTATAGTCAATATAGGCTGCTAAAGCTTCGGTCTTAAATCAATCCTTCCATCCATTAAATATTCATAGGTTAACCAATCAATTTTGCCATATGCTTTGTTTCATCCTCTAAGAGTGCAAGCATTTTGTTCTCATTTAACATAATGACCACCCCCCACCTTTATCAGGTTTCATGATTCTGAATTGGTCAGAATTTTTTAATTCTTGTAGACAAAATTTTTCAGCTGATGTTAAGTTCTGCTTAGAAATATTCTTCTCATTTAATGTTCTTCTAAAATGTGTTTAAGGTAATGTGGTTTGAATCCAGAAATGGATTGTTTGAATCCTGAAAAAATAATTTTAAATTTAAAAGCCGGGTGTATGTTTTTAAGTTAATTAAAACCTTACCAATATCCAACTTAAAATTTGGAACAAATGTAAACCCTTTGCTGAACAAATCTAAGTACTTACTATCAAATCTCTTTCTGGTGTAATTATATAAATTGAACCCTAGATGTGTAACTATTTCACAATGGAATGAATGTTGAGTGACTACATCATCTGAAGTTGAACTCATAATATTGGAAGCTTCGATGTTAGTCTGTTGGTGTGTTAGAATAGTAATTTCAGTGCATGAACAATTCAATAAATCAGTGTTGTTATGACCAGAAATGTCTTTAGTTGCTGTTGATGTCACCATCTTGACATTCGTTGTAATTTCTTAAGTTGTATTGATTGTAACTGCCTAAAAATCAGACTCTAAACATTCATCGTTGTGATTAGTGTTATGTACATCATTGACATCACCTTGATGTATATTGTCCTGATTGTCAATTGAGTTAAACCGATTTCTAACTCTTCCATCACTAAAATGAACGTGATTTTGATTAATACGTTTCATGTTCTTGTACTCACATAGGCTCTGTTGTTTTTATAGTCATGGCTATCTCTTTCAATCTTGGTGTTTTTAATTTCCAAGCCTTTGTTGATAAATCTATCCAAATCTTTAAAAATATTTTCCAGTCTGAATTTATTGTGTTCAAATAGTAAATCCATCTTAATATCATTATCTAACCTACATAACCTTTCTTTTAGAACAAGGTACAAGTGCCCAAGTTATTTAAAATCCTCTGTTTGACATAACTGCCATCCTCCAGTCTCCAGTGGGACAGAACCATGGCTTAATTGGAGTTGCTGACTTTCACCCCATTGGTTTCACACTTAGCAGCAAACTGTCCCACTGTATCTTATAGGTCTCGGTCAATAGATTACAAGAGAACAACATTATATCTAAACAAAATGGATACTGTTCTCACCTTGGCTGTAATTTTATATCATGTGTATTGAAATGACAACAAGAGGAGAGAGAAGACTCATCCTTAGTGGAGTTCTATATCCACTTTAAACATGTCTTACTTTGCCTCACTGCCTCACCTTACTCATCTGTGCTAACCCTAACCACAACCATACACATTAACATATGAAAAGCCCTTTCCCTAACAGTACCATTATATAAGATGTTCAGGCACACACACATGTACCAATAAGCACACACAACATAAAATGTATACACCAATCTAGCCCTCACTCTAATCTTAACACACAAACACTCAAAAATATTAATTACCACAATTTCAAACAAATCGCTGTTGATAAATTCACTCACTCACACCAAAGCATTCACATACGCTCACACACAGACACCACTAAACCTATCCCACTTACCTAGCCCTTACTCTAAATCTAACCGACAAACACTTGCACACACAGAGCACAAAATATATCCCCTTATCTAGCCCTTACCATAACCCACAAAAACTTGCACATGATGCAAACCTCATCCTACTTACCTGATTCAAAGTTATTCAAACTAACTCTGTTTAAATAAAATTATACTCAACATTCACATAATTTGCTGTATTTACCCACCTGAACATACAGTTGAACAAATTGCCATTTAACACACTCTCTCTCTGACACACACACACACACACACACACACACACACACACACACACACACACACACACACACACACACACATATAAATATATATAGATAGAGTGAAGAATCACTACATGTGTCTTGAACTGTATACAGCCTACAGGTTACCAGAAAAATGATTTATGTGAGACTGCAATTGACAATACTGCAGACTGAATTCCATGTGTAAACTGTATTTTTCTTTATGGTTGAACCTTCTTGTAAATATGAAATTTAAACTGGAAAGCTGGTTTCACTGTGTATTTAAACTGTTAAAAATAAAAATGTTTGATACACTGGTGGAGAATGTGGGGAGAAGCTGCAGTCTTTTTGTCTACTGTGACCTTTCCAAAGCTGTCTGTTTTATTTGAGTAATTTTCCCTACCAGAGTCAGCCAGCAATGCATCAGATTTTTAGCTTACAAAAAGAACTTGTGGTGTGTGAGAAACTTACTAATTACTCTAGGTGAAGATTGCTCTGTGGAGACATTAATTATTGAGCAGATGGACTGTGGATATGGAGTTCTGGTAGAAAATGGAGAAAATATATGAGGCCTTAATAAATGCACCAAACTCCTTCAGGAGAGAAGTGTAGCCAAAGTCTTCAAGAAAGAACTAAGCACTTGGTCCAACGTCATGAAAGATGTGCAGTTACTGAATGACACCTAGGTGGTGTTTTAGACAGAACTGATTAGTACATAGTTAGTCTTCATCAGTCTTCAGAAGAAAATTGATATTTCATTGCAGCAGCTGGAAAGGCCATAGAAGTACCACACAAAGAGGATTACAGGCCTCAAACAGATGCCCTACACTGACTGTCTCAAAAAACTCCAGCTTTACTCTGTAGCATATCGCCTACTCCAAGGAGATCTCTGCCTAACATATAAAACTATGTTAAACCCAGAGCTGTTGGACATGCTACATCTAAAGAAATCCCAATCCCTGCGAGCTACATGCTCTGAGGACCTGAACCTTGTCACCACAATAAACAGGACATGCTGGAGGGATAGATTCCTGTCCCAGAAACTTCCTATACTCTAGAACAAACTACCCATCTATGTCAAGCAAAGTTCCTCATTAGCACTCTTCAAGAAAAATCTTGATGAGTGGATGGGAAATAGGAAATACACCCCAGGGATCACTTCTGTGGCTCTGCTTGACAGGGGCCCAGGAAATTAACTTTCTTGGGTGGAGTAAGCCAGGGAACCTTGTTGGCTAGGCTTACTTAGGTCCTTGGGCCGATAGCCTAGTACCTACCTATAAACCTATTACTGAACTTCCTGCAGCAGATTGCTACACTGGTAAACCAGACCTCTACCTCATTTGGAATCCATAGGTTTAGTTCAACAGTGACAAAGCCCAGCCTAGATGGTGGCATGGAGACTTAGCTAGTTGCTTTTGAAAGGAATACAGCTGAGGATAACTGGCCCCAGATAGAATGAGGCAGAATTCTGTCACCCCACCTAACTGGAGAGGTACTGAAAACTTACATGGATCTGGGAGACTGTCGTGCATGACTGCTAGAAACTGAAACAATATATATTAGCAAGGACTTTGGCTTCACCTGAAGTACAGTCCCATAAATTTCATACGTGGACACTTTATATGGACAGGCTTGTAAGATCACAAATGTCCAATTTAAAACAAATTTTGAAACTGTGACTAGAACTTCGTATAAATAATGTAAGTAAAGTTTTCAAAATGTTGGATGCCATTAAATCTAAGAGGTGACTCCTAGTAACTTAAAGTGGATAACCCAGAGTGGCAATAAGTCTTCTACACAGCTAGTTGTTGCAGACTTTTTACTAAGTAAAGATGCAGATTCTGATTGAGAATGCATGCACAAAAGGCTAGTTATAAGTGTGCTTCTTTTCCCAAGAAAAGAGCTGTCATTATTTGATGTAGTTTCTTTTAAATGCTCTGGAGGAAAAAAAACATACAGTCAAGTTCTCCACAGTTAACGAGAACACGTAAAAGTGTTAACATTAGTCAGCATTCTGTTGAACAAAGAGTCCCCAACAGTGTTTCAGTGGAATGTGGTATTAACTTCTAAAAGTGTAGAAGCTGCATTCTGTCACTGTGCTGGCACTAAACTTATGAAATGCACTAGTATAGTTGAAGGGAAAGAATTACAATGATAGTTGGATTCTACAAGCACAATTACACGGGTTAAAGTAAAATGTATTTGCAAGTGTAAGACAACTATTGTACAGAAAATTGAATTGAGAGACATACATGGAGATGACTGAGTATATTGTAACACAAAATGAAATGCAGACACACTGTAGCTCGGATGCCTAATTTGTCTCATGAGGTAATAATTGCCCAATATTTTCCCAAGTTTAAAGAACAATGGAAATTATGTGGGGAATGTTCAACTAGCTATGCTGCCAGAAATGTGTAGCTTTTAGTAAATAAGAGCATACTGCGCTAGAAGACACAAAAGGAGATACGATTTGTCTTTGAATGGAGGGTTTAGATAAATTTACTACTGAGTTTTGTCAAAAGTTGTCTGGTAAAAATTGAAGGAAGTCAGTGCAAGAACTGACATGGATGTGAGGTATACCAGATGGCTCATTGAATAAAGTGATAAAAGAAGTTAGTATAGAGGCTGACAGAGAAGAGACCCTAGTTAAGAATACATTAAGGGAAACTGGAATAGAAGATGACAAAAGGACAGATGAGTCCCATATTGAAGGAAAAGAAAAACAGGAATCTGAATACTCTCAAGCTTCTCCCTGCTATTCCTAAGCAGAAATCCATTCAGAAACAGAAGCAAGAGTCTGAGATAAAAGCAGGGGAAACAACCCATTAAAAAGAGAAAGGAAAACAGCCAGTACCACTGATGAAAGAAAATTATTTTCTCTATTTGCCCTTTACATGGGATGAAGCAGATACAAGAGGAAGCCTGTACCTGTTTTTGTAGGAGGAGAGGCCACAGACTCCAGATAAGCCATGTTAGTTTTAACTAAGTCCAGTAGGAAGACAATGCATAAAGAGAGAAGATGGGGATCCAAAAGAATTTAGCAGGCCTGCTACATAACCCTACACTGAGTTAAGAAATGACTTGATATACAGAGTAACCAAGGAAAAGGAACAGATGCTGATCAAGTTATTTCTTCCAAGCATTTTGAAACACTTGTAAGGAAATTAGCATGCGGCCGCATTCTTTGTGTCATTTAGGAATGGACAATACAAAAGTTAGAGTTTCTGTCAGATTCTGCTGATCTGGTACTATGAAAAACAGAGAGAGAGAGAAAGAAACCTTTTGTGCTGCCTGTCCAGAGTGTCATGGGCAGGAGTAAATTCAGGACTTAGTAATAGTCTATATCTTTGCCCATTGCTGAGGTCTCTATTTAGTTCATATTATTAGATGTTGTAGTTCCACTTCTAAAATCAAATAGTAGCCACCAGTATATCTTGGTAATAATTGATGATGCAACAGAATTTCTTGAGACAGTACTCTTGTGAAGAGTCGATGCAAAGGCCATAGCGAAAGAACTAGTAATGCTCTTCTCTAGGGTAGGAATTTCCTGGGAAAATCTTACTGACAAAAGTACCTCATTCATGTCCAGAATGATGCTTGAACTTTGCCAGTACTTTAAAGTAAAACAGCTGAGGACATGCGTATATTACTCCCAAACAGATAGGTTAGTTGAACACTTTAGCAAAACTACATTATGAAAGATAGTAGTGTTATATGTGAAAAACAGGAACCAGCTGCAGCCATACCTTCTTTTTACTGCAGCAGAAATACCCTAAGCCTTAAGTGGATTCACTATATGGCAAGATATCTGCAATGCTTGCTAGATCTAGCAAAAGAAACATGAAAGGAAGAAAACACCCCTTTAAAAGTGTAAGGATAAGTTAAGGACTGCGGTGTCTGTATTAAGGGAACACTTGGAGAATGCACAGCAGATAAAACAGAAATCTGAGAGCATTCAAACCAGGAGATAAGATAGTTGCATTATTACACACTAATTTAAATAAGTTCTTTGAAAGTGGCAAGGCCATTTTAAAGTGATAAAGCATCGAAGTGAGACTTTCAGTTTTGTACTAAGTATGTTTTGAAGAGGGAGTTAAGGTTCGCACAGCATGTCCTAAGATCAAAATGGGGGGAGGTACACTGTCTGGGTCTCAGAAGCAAGAAATGAAAGAATTTGTGCTTGGAAATAAAGATATATTCAGCAGAAAAGAGCATGTGCCTGAAGAGAAAGTACACTTAAAGCCGTACTGAATACCAGGGTCTCAGCACCAAGTGATTAGGGATGATGTATGAAAAATGCTTAAACACAGGCTATTGAAGAATCTCATAGTAGGTAGGATTGTCCCAGTGTATTGGCCTTCTTGCTTGATGGGTGTATAAGGTTTTGCAGTGACTTCAGGAAGTTAAACTACACGTCTACATTTGGTTCCTCTCCTATGTCCCACATGGATTAATTGATTGAGAAGTTTGACGAATTTAGGTGCCTGTCCACTTTAAAATTAACCAAAGGCTTTTGACAAATCCTATTAGCTGCAAGCACTAAGGAGAAAATGACATTTTCCATACTACATGGGCTCCTCCATTATAGAGTGCTACTTTTAGGTCTCCGTGGACCACCTGCAAAACTCAGGACGCTGATGGACCAAATCCTTAGATCCCACAGCAGATATGCAGCAGTCCACCTGGATGACATTATAATAGACTTGGAAATTATTTTAAAATTATCTGTATCAAGCTGGCCTGACAGCTAACCCATTTAAGTGCACATTAGGTATGATGGCATTAGACCACTAATTTTGACTATGTAATAGCCCAATGGCTTGTGAAACCACAGGCTGAAAAATTTGAAGCAGTAAAAAATTGACTCACACCCAGCCACCACTAAAAAGTATGTTAAGGCCTTTGAGGTCTGACTAGCTATTAGTGCAAGCTTCTTCCTTATTTTACCACTATTGTGTGTACCTTGACTGACCTGACCAAAGGTAAAACTTTATTAAATCTGAATGGACAAATGCAGAGGAACAAGCCTTTCAACAACAAAAAATTTGCTATTCTCGGACCTCATACTTGTTAGCCATGACCTTTTGAAGCAAGTCTTAGTACACATGGATACCTCTGAGGTGGATATACGTGCAGTCTTATTTCAAGATATAGATCGGCAGGGTCACTCCATCTGCTAAATTCGCAGAAAGATGAGTAATGCTGCAAAGCACTACTCAGTGATTAAAAGAGAGGATTTAGCTATTAAGTTGCCCTCATCAGGCTTAAATACTTCCTGCTAGTCAAGGAGATCATGCTTATACTTCAATGGCTGTACCAGCAAAAGGATGCCAGTTAAACATTGTCTTCAAGGGATCTAGCCCTACAGACCTTCAGTTTTAAAATCATGCATCAGAAGTGAATGCACTTGAACTGCCCTAGGCAAACAGCTGATTTACTGAGGCACAAACCAAATGCTCAGCATTGCAGAGAGGTTATGTAGCATAATGTTGGCTGGTTCCTTTAGGAATGCTAGATCAGAAACAGGCATGCAGGTAACTGTTAATGAAGGATAGCTGTAAATTGGCCTATTTAAGTTCAGTGCTCTGCTAGTGACATATCCATGAGCTTTATGTCTGAAGAGCATCCTAGGAGGACTCCAGAAGAAGTATCATGTACTAGAAGGAAAACAACCCAGAAGGTTTTTCTGTGAGGGAAAGATGCAGATATTTTACAGTGGAGAGGCTACACTGACATATCTGCCTGTGAGGAACTGCAAAGGATTTCAGGTTATTCCTGTTTATGTGGAAGTGCAAAGACTGCTGATGCATTTTTGAGGTCTTTACATATACTATTTGTTGGGTTTTAGCCAGCTATTTTGCAAAAACCCTATGTAAAAGGAACACTGGATCTGATTGTAAAGAAACACTACAGATGTCTTGAACTGTGTAAAACCTGTAGAGTATAAACCTGTATCAGAGCAACAGTTTGAGACTGCAAGTGACTTAATACTACCGCGTGAACTTCTTGTGTAAACTGCATTTTTTTCCTTTTTTGTTGAACTTTCCTATAGATAAATATAAACTTCAGACTGGAAAACTGGCTTCAGTGACTAACTTAACTGTAAAAACATATATATATATATATATATATATATATATATATATATATATATATATTTACATATGTGTGGGTCTACTTTGTTTGATAGAAAACACATTTCAATGAAACTCATTTCGTTGAAGTCTCATTTCACTGAAAATGAATTGGATGAGCACAATTCACTGAAAGCTCACTTCACTGGAAACTCATTTGACTGAAACTCATTTTGTCTAAAAAGGTATATGCCCTGTTTCCCACTGTAGTCCGATCCTGAATTTAGTATATATAGTAAGGGGGGTGGGGTGGGGGCAAAAGATAATATGTGAAAGGAAAGATAGGGGTAGACCCTATTTTTGAGCTAATCCACCAACCTTAAAGTCTAAACACATTAATAATAATTTTTGCAGGGTACCAGTTACTTATTCAAGAAGTTCTGGGTATATTGTGGATGTTATTAAAAGATACTGGCCAATTATGACCACAAACGTGGGTTTGAAAGACATAGTGGGTCATCAAGCGAGATTTATATATAAGAAATAGAGATCATTGAAACAGATGTTATATTATCCACAGAAACTTACTAATGGAAGTTCATATAGCAATGGTAAGAGTTATGAAAAGCAGTTACTAAACCATGTCATTGTTGCAATTATTGCAATTATATAGATAGTTCTGGCGAATTTATACAGCCTGACCGAGCTAGAAAATATGTGTTTAATGTTTCTGTTAGCAGTTTACATATAGTTTATTTAGCACATTGTGCTATCTGTAGAAAATGTTATGTAGGTAAAACTGATAGGCTATTGAGAGACCGTATTAGAGAACATTTATACAATATTAGGATAGGTTCTAATAATAATGCCCTATCGAAACATATTAAGCAAACTTCTACAGCACACAAATTTAAGTTCCAGGTTATAGGGAAAATAGTAGCTAATTATAGAAATGGTGATATCTGGAATGCAAATGAGAGTCTGGAAAGTAAATGGATTCTTAGGTTGAGCCAGTCATGACTCAGGCTTAAATAATAAGGTTCCTATTAAGCCATTATTAAAAGCACGTTCCTTATTTAAGTGATTAGTTGTGTTTTATATTTATATATATTTATAATCATTTTTACTACATAGTCATTTTATAAAATGTATATATGTTTTATAGGGCAAGTGAGTTGTCTGATTTGTGTAGTGTTAATAACATATAGTAGTGATAAACTCTTCTATCACTGTCTTTTTAAAATGTTATTAACTTTTAAGTCATGTGATTTCCTGAGTGGATATAAATTGATGTATTAAAGGTTGTTTTAGTCATACATCTAAAGAAGCAGCAATTGTTGCTACGAAAGCACTTATGGTGTTTTAGAATAAAAAGTTCTTTATTTGATGATAACAGCTAGGCTTCGTCTCATCTTACTATTTGTTCTTGGATTTTATTACTGTAAAGGAATATTTACAGGTGAGGAAATTACTGTTGATGTCAGTATCAGAGAAGGGATGTATGTTTCATATTTAATGATTGTATAATGGTTAACTTTAATATCAGAAATATGAACCAGGACAGGCAGCTTGCCTACTTTTTGAGCCATTCTCACCAATGTTCCTTCTTTCTCATCTCCTTTTCTTATCATTCTGCCCCCATCTGTACTCATCCTACCTCCATTCTGTACCTTGACCTCTCATTTCTGTATGCCAGAGATCTGCAATTTGAAGTCCAAGAACCTCATTTGGTTGGCTCTACAGCTGCCCTTTGTGGTAAGTCAAAAATATGGCTATTATTAACAATTTTTTTTTGCCATCAGCTCCACTCTGTCCAGCAGATGCTTGTTGCAATACATACACTGAAGTTTGACATTACAGTATATTTGCCTGATGGCAGAAGGAAACAATAAACCTATCTAGTATACCTTTTTAAATGCCTTAGCATTCTACCTCTCTTCCAATCCTCCATCCTCCTTACTGTTCATGCCCTCTTGAATGCCTTTGAGGATTCCCTCTCTACCACCCATTCCAGCATTCCATTTCATGGGTTGACTTTGGGGATCCTGGTGATGTTGGTCTTTATAATCTGCTTTATGTGCTCCCAACTTTCACTTTGGCAATCCTGTTCAGATTAAGCCCTCCATGTCTCTATGATATGACCTTAAACATATCATCACCCCCCCATCTCTTCTTGTTTCAGTTGAGAATTGCTCTAGCTTCTCTAGCCCCTGGTAATAGTTGGTTCCCCTCCATGATCTGACAGAGCTTTCTGGTAACTTTCCTTCTGATTCCTTTAAACAGCCTGATGTTCTTTTCCAGTATCCTAGCTAGGGTGGGACAAAGTGGACAGGTGCCCAGTTTGCAAAGTGTTAGGGGGCATGATCAGCTAATCCTGATTGCTTAATAGTGCATTTCGCCATTTAGAAATAAATGCTGGTATTGCATTTATTGTCAAAACTAATAGCTTTAGTACTCCATGTGTAGTCTAAACTGCTACAAAATAGCAAGAAAAAAGATTTTTTTCCTTTTCTTTTTACAGTCAATCCAGTCCATTGTAATGCTTCATTTGTGATATAACTATAGCAACTTCTTCCTTCAAGCCTCTACAGATTAAAATGTGAACATATAACCAAAACCAAAAGCAACCAGTGCCACCAAAAATCACTAATAATCGACAAGCAAGCTGATAGTGTAGGGTGCTATATTACCATGAGCCTCAGGGAAGAACAGTGTTCCAACAAATGCACAATTTAAAAATTAGATTAAGCACTTTCATCCCATTTCATCAGGACTTCCAAAGAATAATGTCAAGTTAATGACACATTTCTTACACAGAGATGACCAGCAGGTCATTTATTCACTCAGTCTGACAATACATTAAACCATACCATAGAAGTGTGTTTAAACACAGAATTTAAACAATCAGCTTAAATTATAATCAAAAAATTCAGTTTATAATTATTCAATACATACAAAATGACAAGCATTACATTTTAGAAAGTAAGTTTTACATTTAACAAAATTAAATTAAAATTAAAGAATATGCAGCATAATTCTATTAAAATGATTTTTACAACTGTAAAATTGACAGATATTAAAATGTTTCAAACAAGCACTACCAAAAGGAAGGAACTATTTGTGGCTATCATATTATAATTTAGCTGCTCTAAGCTTTAAAATAGGCTGCACTGAAACATAATCATGGGGATTATTCTGATGAAGCCCTGATGAAATGAGATGAAAGCACTTAATCTAACTTTTAACTTGTGCATTTTTAATAAAACTTTTGTTGGAACATTGTTCTTCCTTGAGACTCGTAGTATTATCACACCTTACACTGTTACCTTGCTTGTGGATTATAAAATGTGAACAGTTTCTTTCTTTCTTTTTTGTATGATTGGGGGATGACATCAGGTGCAAAAATAGTTAGCTATACTTTAGTTCTTTTGTTTATGTGGCCTTCAGAACTGCGTGTAGTATGCAAGATGCGCTATGCCCAAAGACACTTTGCTTCTGGAATCTTTACCCCTGAGGAAACGCTCCAGTATTCTGTTTGTTGCCGTCACTGCCCTGTCTCTTTACTTCCAGTGGTTCAGTCCAATGTAGGTGTGGTCTGCACTCCTGAAATCTTTTTCTTGTTTTTTTTTTGACATCAGCTCCACTCTGCCCAGCAGATGCTTGTTGTGGCCGAAGTTCAGGACTTTGCATTTGTTTGCACCAAACCTCAACTGCCACCTTTCTGGCCACCTGTTTAACCTTTCCAGATTCTTCATGGTGCAGATGTCTCTGTGTAATGACTGAAAAGGGTGATCGTGTTCTCTTTTCCTCAGATACATCTGAGACAAGCACACTGAAGAGTAATGGATTCAGGGCATACCCCTGAAGTATTCCATTAATCACTTTCCTAATTCCTGACAGTATCCCTTATGACACAATTCTCTGAATCTTACCACTGAAACATTCACCTATTCCCTAGACTTATTCCTATCCTCAGCTCTTCCAGTTTTCCCATCAGGTCCCCATATGGGACTGATCCAGAGGACTCACCTATCTACTGGTACTTTATTGTAAAGTATACCTGTAATTCCAGTCATAAAGCTGAATAAGGTTTGACTGACAGCTCCTTCTGTCCATAAATCCATGCTGGTTGCTATCCTGGAGATTGGTATCCTTTAGAAATGCTAACAGGCTTCTCCCTCAGAATATTCTCCATATCTTTCCCTGCCACTTTTGATAACCTAACAGGCTTGTATTTCCACAGATATTTTCTGCTTTCCACCTTGTACAAATGGTGCCATAGTTGCTGTCTTCCAGTTTCCTGGCACTTCTGCACTAGCCAGAAATATGTTAAAGATTCCTCAGGGGGTGTTCCAACTCACTGTGCAGCTCTATAAGGACTCTGATAGGCAACTCATCTCATCCTTGTACTTTATCTACCTTAACAGCAGCCAGTTTCCTCTGCTTCTACTCCTTCTCTGACCTGGTAACTGCCAGTTGTTCTACAAGTTCTACTCTGCCTCCCTCCTTTCTTGGCACCCACCCCTTATTTTCTTCTGTGAAGACTAAAGCAAAGTATTAATTTAGCATTCCTCCTTTTTCTCTCAGTTGTTTGCGCTGTTCCTAATCTTTGTTAAGCCTGACCAGTTCTACCCTCTGTTTCATTCTTTCTGGTATATACCATCCAAACATCATTGCTTCCTTTCTTGAATTCTTCTTTTAGCTCCCTTTCATCTTTGTTCTTTGCTACTCTTACTATCTTTGTTCACTTTTTGTTAATATCCTTGTACTGTATTGCATATTCTCTACCTGCCACCTACTGTTTTTTACTTATTTTGTCCTAATTGCTAGCCTCACATTCATGTGCAGCCATACTGACCAACTTCTCTTTTTGTCTTTTTACTGCTTCCTCACACTCTTGTCCATAGTCTTGAGACCCTACCCTTGCTACATTCATATAGCTTATTTACTTCTCTGATTTGCTCCTAGTCTAATGATTCATCCTTGACCAGGTCCGTAGCACTGCACATCCACTCTTCTAAAATTCTAAACCACTGTTTATGTCTTTTTGTATTCTAACCCTTCCTTTGTACTCACAATCTCACAGTAACATTATGACTTTTGGCTAATGGTGCCTTAACCTGGACATCCATGACAGCCCCCCATATTGGTTAGAACAAAGTCCTCAAGTCTATCCTTTCTGGTATAATTGAGCATTAGTTGACTGAACACCTCTTAGTCAGCTCCTATTCTTTTTTTACTCTGGAGCTCAGAATATCCCAGTCTTCTTCAACTTCAAATTTCCCATGAATATTAACTCCTTCCTCTTAGTGTAGCTGTTTTTTTTTTTCTCTCTTCCTGCCTCTCATCTTCCTCCTTTGGTGCATCTGTTGGATGATAGACTGTATCAATTTGCCACTTCTCCATCCTTCCTTCACCATAACTGCCAAAACACTTATCCTAACTTCTAACCCTGGCTTCATGTTCTCCTTTATGTAGATTATTACTACACCACCATGATGCCATCTCTTCCATTTCTGTCCTTTCTGAACAATGTATACCCAGGCACTTCCATGTCCCATCCCCTCTTTTTTCTAGGTTCTGTGATACCAGCAACATCCACTTCCCCTCTTTTATCACTGCTTGCAACTCCCCCTATTCAATGTCCTTGTACTGTAGCATAACACTAACCTTTCATGGCTCAAATGGCCATTGTTTGTTCTCTGGCTATGTTCTGCATCTCTTTTTACATTCTTTCTACTGCTTAAACACCCAGCATCATCTTCTAGTTCTGGCACCCTCCCTTCCCACTTCTTTCTTAATTTAAAGGTACAGTTCTTCAGATGTACCTTTCTACCCTAGCACTAAGTACTGTTACCCCTTCTGAGCTAGATGGGAGCCGTGCCTTTTATTAAGTTGTTAACTCTGATAGATCACCTTCCATCTTCTTACCAGTATCAAACTTTTTCTACCTTATCCTTTTCTGCAACCAGTCACTCTTTTTCTAATCCCTTCTATCCTCTATGAGTGCCCTTCCCTGCCCTATTCCCTCCTGCACATTGTCCTCCCTTTCATGATTGCATATGTCACTTTCCCCCTTCACTTATACTGTGAAACCCCACTCATGTACTCATCTGACAATCTCTTCCCAAGTTCTTGTATCCTGTGCTTTTATGCACCCTAACCTTTCCCACCCCATCCTACCTGCAGGCATCCTTTTGCCTCCTCCTCTCAAGTTCCACTCTATCCTTTCACAAGTGACTTATCCACTAACATCTCTAGCACCCATATTGTATTGTAAAGCTCCCACGTTTTCTGCAGACCTTCCAGACCCTCATCCGAAAGGTCTGTGAACCACATGGTCTTTTCTGATAAGACTCAAGGCTTGCAAAAACTACAAGCACTGTTTTTGTCTGTGAGTTGCTTAAACTGATAGAGCTACTTTCTGTTTCCATGTTGTATTCTGCTTTAAGAAATCTGATTGGCCTGGTGTTTTTGTTCTATGAGGCAGATAGACACTTAAATTACCCAGGCTGCACACTTCACGTTTTTTTAAATTGGTTAATTTATTTCTTGAGTGATACTTAAATACACAGAAAATACTGAAAGGCCGGAAAGAACTACAAGCACTGTTGGTGACTCTCTGCTGGTTATTTTCCCACCCACTGCCCAACTCCTTGATGTACTTTTTAAACTTGATGATTTAAAGCTGCCCACCCTTACTGTAAATTGAGCTTTATAAGCTCCTTCTTTTCTACTGTACTGGGTATATCTTGAATAGTTTAGTTATCTTAACTTGTTCTTGTTTTGAAAAAAAAAGTGCATTTTGCCTCTCATTGTCTTATTATCTAGCTAACTGTTGGATAAAGTAGTGTATTTTTACATTCTAGCAAGCTCTGTTTTGTGATTTTACATCAAGAGGAGAGAGGATTTTCTATCTAGTGGCAGTGGGTGGTAGCCTGGTCTGTATAGGTTGGGAAAACACACCAGAGATTCCTGTATGTAGTTGTTTTATTGGCTGGAAGGTTTATTAATCAGCTAAGCTTGTTTTAGTGCCTTAATAAATTCTGCACAGTAGAGTGACACTTGGCTTATTTCTTTAAAGTGACATACTGTTATTGAATAATCACACTTTTATAAGCTGTTTAAAGTACACTGCTGTTATCTTGAATTACTTACTGCCTTTCCTTAATTTTAAGTTTGTTTGTGGTAGCATTTCACTCCAGACACTCTTGTATGGTGTTTTTACATTAAGAGTACTGGGACAGTAGGTGTTCATCTGGCTCTAAGTGTAGTTGTTTTATTGACCAAAGGGCTCAGTAGTCAGTTTTCTGTATTTCCAGTGTTGGTATAAATTTGGCACATTTGCACGGAGCTGCCCACTGTGTCAGTACCCTGTACAGATGCAAACATCTAGAAACATTGCTTATTTTCATTATACTGCAAACGTTTACTGTGCTATTTATTTTTTTTTCACTTCTTTAAAGTTTAAAGTTGCATTTTCAAACTGCTGTAAGGGCTGCTGTTCTGCACTAAAATATTGTATCCCGTATTTCTTAGTTAGTATTTGGCATTGTTTGAGGTTCCTTAACACTTGGGCTCAAAACAAGTTATATTACATTAAGAGGGACAAAACCTGCTCTCTTGTTGCAGGAGAGGGCTGAGCTCACCTATCTGAGCTAAGAATTCCTGGTGGAAAGCTTATTGTGTGCTTACCTGATTGACCTTAGAGCATAGTTAGTGTAAAACTTGCTTTTTTCTGATTTTATATAAGCCTTACATTTGTGAGAAGCTGCTCTTTGTGTAGTGGTAGCTACTTTTGCTGTGCATACATGCAATCACCAGAAGTTGAAATTTCCCTATAAACAACACCTTGGACCTTTACCTCAGTCATATGTTAATCACAAGGCAACTAGTTTGTGTGGTCAACAGCATTCATGTATTTGGTTAAGACTGTTTAGGTCTACCTTACCTTGTCATAGTTCCCAGGACTATTGCTGCTCAGAGACCATCTGCTTTGGGTGATGGGCAGCATCATTGGTTGTGTTAATTGCAGATTACACCAAGTAAGCACTCTTCTCTCATCTGGCTACAGACACCCTCCACTCCTATCCCTTGCAAGTACACATTAGGACCTGCAACTATGAATGGGCACCTTTCTGCTATCTCTGCATCCAGCTTGGTGAACATGGGCATCCTTAGGCAATGTAACAGTTGTGTTATGTATACGGACAAACACTTAATTCTTGAACAGACAAATACAGTATGTGAGAGATGTAGTTACACATTGACACTAGAGGCTAGACTCCCACATACATAAAAAGAAATAAACAGGTTGTCAGCAACTCACACACATTACCCACTTCACCCACAAAGGACCACACACACATAGACCCACATATGTGTAGGTGCTTACATGTAACTTACCTAAACCTCAAGGATCTCTCATGTAAAGTCATCAGAAACTCCACATGCACACAAATGATACAATTCCCATCACAACACATACATTCACATCTCATTGTACCTCAACTACCAAGCCCATAAGGCGACACACTCCACAACCCAATATTCTGGTCATAGAAGACTCTATTGTGAAACACACTGATGTCCCTCTTACCAGGCTGGATAAGGGGAATGTTGCATTTAGTTGCCTGTCAGGGTTCAGGATTTGCCAGATCACGCAAGCACTCAGGTCACTTACCCCTAAGTGTCATTATGACTTAGTCATTATCCATGTGGTTGTGAATGACCTGAGAAGTACCTCCTTGGACTACATAAGAGAGACATGATTGAGCTCTTAGAATGTGTGTCACAGGCAGGTATGAACCTAGCATTGAGCAGTATTCAACTGTCTCCAAGGATGAAGTCACAATACCAGAAGAAAATGATTGACTCTAATAATTGGCTTAGCTACTGGTGTCATTCCAAGGGGATCCAATGCTTGTCAGCCTGGGAGGAAATGATTGGCAGGCCACACTGCATTGCTAGTGATGGTCTTCACCCGTCAACTCTAGGCTTTTGGATATTGGCTAAAATATTATCCACATCTACAGTGCCTTTTTTAGGCATTGCCAAGCAGACAAACCTTCCAATATAACAAAAGCTACTCAGAACAAGCTAAAGGTATTACAGCTCAATGCTAGGAATCTCATGAAGATACTGCACTCCCTGGAAGCTCTCCTCACCCTGATGAATGCTGATATATGTGCAGTTACTGAAACATAGCTCAAAGCCATGGAAAGCACTCCTACAGTGCATGGATATAATGCCTTTCATACATTCCGACCACCCACTGAACATGAAAAAGCAAAAGGTGGATGTGTATCTATCTACATAAAGTATAAGCACACCTCAAGGCTGGTCAAACAATATGACATGCTTGAGCTACTCCATGTACAACTAACCATGTGAAAAATCCATTACTATATTCTTGCTAGCTACAGGTTCCCCACCATGAAGCATGCAACCTATATATCATACCTGAAGTTACAAGAATCACTCACCATCCAGCCCAATACCATACTCATGGGTGATTTTAAATACCCCTCCATTAATTGGGAGGCATACATGACCACTAACTTGGAGGTCCATAGATTTCTTGATGTTGTAAATTCAAATGCCCTGGAGCAGCTAGCCTACACTCCCACTAGGGGAACAAATATCCTAGATCTAGTATTTATAAATATGGGAGAGTGCTACAACCCCCTAGTGTGATGTTCTAACTGGTAAGATAAGATCACAAAGTGGTGTCCCTTGAAATAAAGGCAAAACTAGTCACCCCACTTAACCCCATAACCTTTAAGAACTTCTCTAAGGTAAATTACCTGTTATTAAGCGACATCATAGCTAGTTTTCAAGCTCCAACAAATCCAGAAAACACAGAAACCTATGCAGAGGGGTACACAAAAGCCCTGTATGACCATATAAACAACTGTATAGAAACAGCAGTACAAGACCAAAATAAACCCAGGTCAGACTGCAAAAACAAGCCACACTGGTGGGCTCCTGGTATTAATAGATTGTACAACAAAAGAAAGACAATCCTATTGTGAAGTAAGAGGTAATATGCACAACAAAGCAAATAATCCATCAGTAGTCTAAACAAGTGAATCAGAGTCAAGTCTCTGAAAGCAGACTTTGAGGTAAAAATAGCTTCCAAAGCTAAGAATAACCATAAGCATTCTTCAGTCATGTCCAAAATCTTAAGGGCAACACCCAACAATGTGCAGAATTAGTTGTAGATGGCATCATCTAGACTCATCCATAAGATATAGCAAATCCACTGGATGACAATTTCAGCTCATATTTCACTCACCTATCACCCCGAGTTCTCCTCCAAGAAATACCCTCCACCACTCCATTGCCAATTATCACAAAAGAACAGGTTGCCACTGTGCTCTCTAAAACTAAAAACGCAGCTTCAGTGGGAACTAATGATATACCAGGTTGCTTCTTAAACAGTTTAAATCAAGACTTAACAGGTCCATTAGGGTCTCTATTTAAAAACAGCTTCCAGAATGGCTCGGTCCCAATGGAGTGGAGCACATCAACAGTCATCCCTCTGTACAAAGGGGACCATCTACTGACCCAGGAAATTACAGACCCATTGGTTTCACTAGTCTTATATGGAAGGCCATGGAAAGAATAATGATGGACTAGATAAATAATGATATAGGAAACTTCCAAACACTGGACCCAATCCAATTCTGCTTTCTCAAAGGCAGGCCATGCCTACTGAAGCTGGTGAATTTCTTTGAGAAAGTCACTAGGCTATAGATGAGAGTAAAACAGTACATACAGTCTTCCTCAACCTGGCCAAGGCATTTGACACAATTCTCCACTCAATTATTATAAATGCACTCACAAAACTGGGCCTAAATCCCTATGACATTAGATGGATAGACAATTGGCTCATGACCAGGACACATGTGGTTAAAGTGGGTGAATCCAGATCCAGCAAGAGGCCGGTTATGTGTCACAGGGCTCAGTGCTGGGACCACTCCTGTTTGAAATACACTTCTCTGAAGTCAAAACTAATGCAGAAGGCCTCTGGATGACAATGTTTGCTGACAACTGCAAGCTGGGGACAATTATTAAATCTCCCAATGATGCTGATATCCTTCAGGAAGGTCTAGATCAGACAAATGACTGGTGCCATAACCATGGCCTCAAACTAAACATGAAAAAAAATCATCATCATCATACCCTTTGTGAAGTCAAACACCCCTGAAAATTACATCAATAGCACAGTCTAAGAGTAGACTCAGAAGTGAGAGATCCAGGAAGATAGATCACAGCCTGAACTTTGACCACCATGTGTCCACAGTGGTGAGGAAGTCCTTCTATGTAACATAACTTATAAGTAAAGGTACAGCATGCAGAGCCAAGGAAATTATAGTTCCTTTGTACTCAGCCCTCATTAGACCAATAATCAATTAAGTGTGCATCTGGCAAGTACTTGACTTAGTGCTTAAAGCAGCTGGAATGACCTCAAATGTTCTTCAAAAAGAAAATACAGGGTATATACAAAATGCCCTATACAGATAAATTAAAAGCCCTATTCCTTTACTCTGTCTTCTAGCGATTACTAAGGGGAGACCTATGCCTGACCCACAAGGCACTCCCAAATCCTGTCCTGATGGAGCTGCTACACATCTACAAGTCAAACAGCATGAAGTTCACCCACTCTAGGGATCTAAACTTAGCCAGCGAATCAAACAAAATATGCTGGAAAGACAGATATGTGTCTCAGAGATTGTCCCATCTTTGGAACAGGCTTCCTATTCAGATTAAGCAGAGCCCTTTCCTGGCCCTCTTCAAATGCGGTTTGACTCAATGGATGGAGAATCGCAAATTCACACCTGGGATAGTGCCGGACAATCTGTAAGGCACTCAAGGCACAGGTACAAATCCAGGCCATCATGTTGCTCCCAGGGGCCATATATGGGTAAAATTGGGTTATATTGGCTATGCTTATAAAGGCTTTTAAGCTGTTAGCCTAGTAATCTCCTATGAACCTATGAACATATGTGCTCCACACCCTGACCACCTCTCACCTTTTCTACTTCTTTCACGTGCCATACTTGGAGCCCTAAATATATTTTCTTTCTTTTCTTTTCTTTTCTTTTTTTGCTTTACTTATTATATATGTTTTTTGTACCTAGATCAACCTTTTCTACTCTACTTATAGTACTAGAACTAGGTTAGAGATTTTAAAAGGATGCTGGGAAAGGTAATACACTTTATAGATCTTGCAGTCTCAACTATTGGGTGCGAAAATATGAAAGGGGAGGAGTGTAATGTAATCTGTTTAAGTATTAAACTTCACTTTTCTGTTATTTACTTTCTTAACCAGGAGATTACACACCCACTGAAGCTCAAGAAATAATTGGCTGTGGAATTAATTATATATCTCTTCTTGTTTCTTGGGTTGCTGACCTTTGCTTACGCATTCAGTAGGCCATAATTAATCCAATCACTTACCTTGCTCTAGACCAGAAGAAGAGTAAAAGACAGCTCTAGCATTCGATCGACAAGGTATCACATGGGCAATAATGTACTACCACTAGTGTTGCCACCTAACATAAAGCTAATTCCTGGAGATGCTAATTTAATGTTAAACACAAACCATATTGTTTGGCCTAAGTGCTGTCCGACTCGGAGACTATCAATCTTTGATATGTTAATATTCATATTATTGTACAATGAATACTATGTACAGGAAAAGTTAAAAGAATAATACAGCTGTAAACTAATTATCCAAATGTTCATTCTGTGTGCTTTGGTAGAGTCACGAAAACTACTTGCGCTTAAAAGTATATTTCTTATCAGATCTTGCAACCGCCAACAATTTGAGTGTCTTCATCAAGAATTCATGAAACTGAGAACAACTGTACCTAAAATTTTTGTACACCTGCATCTCAGCTCGCAAAACACCAAGTCCCAGACAATTTCTTTCTTTGGCCCACAAAGAATTCATCACACTGAAAGTTCGTTCACACGAAGAATTCAACACAGGTATAGAAGATGTGAAGGATACAACTTTAAAGAGTTCCTCACCACACTTCCTATGTGTCAATTTTGTGAAAAAAATCCTTCCATCGATTGACCACTCATTCATTTTTTTCCACCAGCTCTGTTTGAACGTCACGCAGAATACAACAGTCATCATAGTACTTGTTTTTGTCGATGTCAATGCGCAACTTGTCTGCCATTTCCTGGAATAGGCTCCACATCACTGGTTCTTTCAAGGTTAAAGCTCTCATTGCTTGAAATTCTGAATCCTGGTAATTATACCACTTGTCTTGGTAGTTTAAACACTTCTAGAATTGATCAGCATCAGCTACGAAGTGCCTTTTCTTATCCTGAGGAATTCCTTGAAGCATGTCTGTAGCAGCCTTTCCATAAAATTTGTCTTGCTTTCAATCTGCAATTTCTGTCTTACTCCAATCATAATATCACCAGTAGTTTGATCTGACTCTAACATTAGCACACTACTTTGAAAGACCTGCATAACATTCTGTAAGAAACAACAGTATAGTCTAGGTATGGACTCACTTTCTTCATCTCCAAAAGCATCCCAAATTACTTTGTGGCATTCTTCTTCTCACCATGAAACAAAGACTACAAAGCAGGCCATACTAGAAGTATTCTTTCAAGTGCTGGAAGTAATTATAACCATCTCGTTGGTACATGATGAAGAATGCCTGATACTCAAGTTCGACAAACTTGAAAAATGACTGGAGCTATGCAGTTCGTTTGGCATATCCAAAAAATTCAGCATAAACTTTGAGAATGAGAATTTCAACATCTATTGACAAAGTTTTGCATGCCAGTTTAACACAATTATGCAGAATATGGCACTTGCAATTCACCAAAATGAGTTCAGAATTTCTTTTTTTCAGTTTCTCATATACAGAAATCTTCTTGCCAAAATTCACTGCAGCATTATTCCCAGAAAATGCAGATACTCTGCAAATATCCAATCCATTTTTCTCTATAACTTAATTAATCTACCTATTATCGCCTCACTGCTTTCATCTGAATCTCCATAAAAGTCTAGTAAACCATGTTTTATTCTTTCTTGTTTTGAAAAATACTGCACTTTAACTGGAAAAAGTTTAACTCTTCCTTTGTTTGAAGCATCCATTGCTATTGAAAAGTACTGTAAGTCAGAGATCAACTGTTCTTGTGAAGCAGGAGTGAGAACATTTTCAATTATATTAGTTGCTTTTGTTCTGCTGCAAGGAATCTTTTTCGCAATACTAAATTCTGGGAAAATAGTTCCCATTATCTTGTTACTGCAATCTTGACTTGCATAGCTGCAATGATGCTTAACACTGTGGTAAGTTACTTCAGCAGCTGTTATAAGAGCGTCTTCTTTGGTATTTTGTTTTCTGAAGAAGCTCATCATGACTGTATTTTGCTTAATCTGCTTCACATTTTTATTATGTTTCTCTGATGTTCCATGCACTACTACTGATCTGCGTCCCTCGTACTTTACTGTAAATGTGTGATGGCAAATTTTACATTCTGCTTCAGGCTCTTGTTTTCTTGCCCAACTAATCCTTAAAATTGCCTTCTTTTAACCACTCATCATTGAATGAACAGTGATACATCTTTTTTGCCTTTATACAACTTTCAGATTCAGAATCCAAATGCTTTGATTCGGCCATTGCGACTTGTGAGGTTTTATTGATCATGTGCAGTGCAGCCATGGCAACATATTAAGTACAGTAGCAAGACGTTGTCCCATTCGATTCTCAGCTAGAGCGTCTTCTGTGTGGAGGCATGCGTGAATGGGTGTGCCTTCTTTGAAGGTTGTGCGTCAGGGCTGGTAACTCGGCACGTAAAAATCCACTACCAAACATTAGCGGACCAGAGTTCCGCTGTGGCGACCCCTAACCGGGATAAGCCGAAAGACACAACAAGACTCTTGGTGGGGGGTGGCCACGGTGGTGCAACGGTTAGCATTGCTGCCTCACAGCAAGAGGATCTCCGGTTCAATTCTCGGCTGGGGTGCCTTCTGTGCGGAGTCTGCATGTCCTCCATGTGGTTGCTTACCTTTGCTCAGGGTGCTCCGGTTTCCTCCCACATCCCAAAGACATGCAGTAGGTGGACTGGACACTCTAAATTGGCCCTAGGTGTGAGTGTGTGCATGTGTGTGCCTTCTGTGGAAGGTTGGGCACCGGGCTGGCAACTCAACACCATAAAACTCCAACTGCCAATCATGAGCAGACAGATGATCCGCTACCCCTAACCGGGAAAAGCCAAAAGAAGAAGAAGAAGACTCTAAGTTATCCAGCACCCATGGGTATTGTTACAGTACAAACTCTGCTTACAGGGCAGCAGGCAGCTATAGGGTTGATCTTAAGGTGTCATACATGGATGATAGTCCTGCCACACCCAAAAACATGTAGACAAAGAGCTGTTAATTATTTTTATAGATAAGAAATTTCTTGTTTGGAAAACCAACCCAAGAAAGTGAAATACATAAAACTAAGGAAATGGTTAAGCAGATTTTTTATTCCCTTATTCTTGGTAGCTGCCAGATAAGTGTCATTTCCAGTTGCTAGAGATTTAACTCCTAAGAACAAAAAATCTGGACAAAGCAGTAAATAATGGGCAATATTTAAAAACTGTCTCTATTTTTGGGACTTTGTCCTACTTTTTTTATGGCTTTGTCCAGATTTCTTGCTCTAAGAGATTGAAAGGTATGGAGCGAGAGATTTTGTGTGTGTGTGTGTGTGTGTGTGTGTGTGTGTGTGTGTGTGTGTGTGTGTGAGAGAGAGATCGGGAGAGTGAGTGCGATGTGTGAATGAATGCGTAAGTCAAGTGGCATACCTCTCAACCTCTTAGAGCAAGAAATCTAAATAAAGGCATAAAGAAAAGTGGGACAAAGGCTCAAAAATAGGGACAAGTTTTAAATATTACTCTTACAACCTTAGAAAGGTGATAGAATAACAGGTTTGGAATTAGCATGAATTTTCTGAAGGGTATGAAGTCTGAAACTCAAATGTCTGTCATTATTTTCTAACTTCAGTCTACTTATTTGCCACTAATATGCCAGAAAACCACAATTTTATGACAAATGGACCAAAAATATGAAGCAAAACTCTGGACATTCTGTGAAAATTCATACAATTGAGAGGTAAGTGTGTGTGTGGCTGTGTACGTGTGAGAGAGAGAGACAGACAGTGATGTATGAATGAATGAATGCGTAAGTGGGTGTATGGCGAGTGCATGTGAAAGACAGTGAGAGCGATGTGCAAATGAATGCAGGTATGTGTGTGTGTGTGTGTGTGTGTGTGTGTGTGTGTGTGTGTGTGTGTGATCGGATGATTGAGTGCGATGTGTGAATGAATGCAGGTATGAATGAGGAAGTGATTTTGTGTGTGTGTGTGTGTGTGTGTGTGTGTGTGTGTGTGTGTGTGTGTGTGTGTGTGTGTGTGTGTGTGTGAGTGTGAGAGAGAGTGAGCGCGATTGTGTGAGTAAATGCGGGTTGCTTCAGTTCCAGTTAAGCAAGAGTGTAATGTCATTATTCCTGGACATTTCAGAGTTTTTTTAATTATTTCCAGGAGATGGGAGATGCTATAAAATCCTGGAGATTCCAAGGCAATCCTGGAGAGGTGGCAACCCTAACTACCACCCTACTGTTCTATGAAGGCAAATAAAAAAGTTGTTGACTTGGCATGTTTCAAGTGGCATTTCTGTAGCTCACTTGAATTGTGCCTTTTTTTAAGAACTTAATTTTCTTCATAACGCACATGCTGAATGGGGTGATTGTCTGCAGTCAGTGTTCTTTGAATGAAACTACAGTCTTATATTTAGAGCCTGTTTTAATAACTGTCTATATATAGATATCCAATAAGTTTTTCTCTGATGTTACCTTTTACCACAATTACCTATTTCTGGAACAAAACAAAATGCTGCATTTTGTTTGAATGGAGTTGGATTTTGAGAAATTAAATTTTCTCTTCAGGCAGCATTTTTGTCAAAGCAGTATTTACAAAATGTTTCCATCAGCCTTCATTTAGTGACTTTAAAACTGACTATAAGATACAAGATCCACTGGGGGTGGAAACTGCTTCAATCCTTTCTGGTATTGAAATGCGCAGAGGCTGAGAAGAGACTATGAAGAGTTTGTTCTGGTTCACAGAGTTTGTAACTGCTGGTTCTAAGATACAAAGCTTTTTTGAAATGTTAGTAGCTCTGTGCTTTGTCTGCAATAGCACATTGTCTCTTTTTTCAAAACAGCAGATGGCCTGTCATGAACTTTGTTGAACTTATAGAGCCAGTGTTGACAGCAATACCAGACTCAACTGGGTGTTATTTGTAGTTAATTATCAATTCTCCTCCCTCTCTGTCTTTTATGGAGTTTCCTGCTTAATTGGTGGCCTGCTGTTTGGAGTTTCCAATTGTATTCTGGAGTGTAGGGGGCACAGTAATGGAATACAGTTTAGTCTTTGCTTTATATTTCTATATGATGACTCTACAAAATGCATTTCCTAGCATATATGTGCCATCTACCCTGTTGTTTGGATGGTAGGTGAAGTTTGTGATGAGGCTAGCTGGCATTTTACAATATTCTGCAGTTATGGATCTTTTGCCGTTTACACCGTTCTTCACTTTTCTACTCATAGACAACATCTGATAGCATTATAATAAGCATAGGAAAGAGGCTGGAAGGGGTCAGACTGTGTACAAGAACCAAGTCCTCTCCAGTATAGCAGAGTGAATATGAGTATATATATATATATATATATATATATATATATATATATATATATATATACATACACACACACATACATATATGTGTGTGCATGTGTCTGTAATAATAATAATACATATCTAAAATAGTTTTTCCCACTTTTCTTCTCTGACAAGCCATCTCTGTGGTTCAGAAGAGCACAATTCTGACTGAGACTCCAGTGACCATGCTTTGGCTTACACATCTGGATGCCAGCCCCAGTGACTTGACTGTAATTAACAAATCTGAATGTCAGCCTTATTGACTCATCTTTGACTACCATATCTAGATGCCAGCCCCAGTGACTTGACTATAATTAACAAATGTGGATGCCAATAGTCCATCTGTAGTGATAGGAGCCAGTGGTCAAAGCTGGTTCATTCAGTCTGGGGAAAGGTGTTGGCAACAGCTGCTGAGCCACTACCATCTGGTGGAGATCAAACATAGTAGCAGCAAGGAGCAAACAAAGACAGGTGCATCAGCCTACCAGGCACTGCAACAGAGCTGTGGCTGAGCTTTTACCATGCATGCAGATACCTACAGACACCTAGGGCCAATGCTGAAAGACTTTCTTTGGCAGAGTGTCTGTAATTAACTGAAGGGAGGGGGTTAGGGGAGAAAATGTCACCTGTCCAGATGACAGCACACTGTCAACTAGCTGTTACCCCCACTACTTTACACTACAAAGGAGTGGAGAGAAGCAAAAGGGCTGATCGGTTATTGGGTGTGGGACAGGGGCCTGTTCCTGTTCCTGTGGGTTGGTAGGCAAGGCCAAGAAAAAGGATAAAGGAAATGAATTTCATCTCTAACAGTTGAGAATGGCTCACTGTCCGAAAGTGCTCCTGTGAGACACATGCATGACATCCCTAATAGCTCAGTCAAAGTGACAGGACTAGTGGCCATTGTCAGCAGGCCCAGGTTATGTTGTGAGGTACACCTGTATTTTTCTTTGGTCCTTTGTGTAGGGCATCCACAGATGTAACAGTACATACCTGCACTGGTCTACATACTCTTCTGTCATACAACTTGTGTAATATAAGCCTGAATCTCACAGGTACTACATCACTCTGGCTATTCCCAAAGTGCAAAAGGAGAGAGTTTTGCCTCCTGTAATTATGGAATGAGACAGCTAGCCATCAGTTTAGGTTAAATGTCACTAATAAACTCGGGCTATATTAATATGTCTCCATTAATCCTGTTTTGAAGTTAAGGGCGGGTAAACTTTGAAGAAACTTTATTTATTTGTTTATTATCTATTATTTATCTTTATGCATAATATATTACACTTAATACTTATATTTCTTGTCCTGTTCATATTAGTTTCATTATTCCCATGTAGTATTATACAATAGAAATTCTGACTTCATTTTTACATATACATAAATTATATTCTATGGCACTGCTTATTTTAGCTATGTTAACTGAATATTTTTCAATCAGATATAACTTATAACTTGAAATATTAATGGATGTTTTTACAGCTGCTATGGAGAAAGGAGATTTTGCTGATAGGGATGACTGCAATTAGGGGTACAGAGAATAGGCAGGAGGGGGCTGGAATTTACTGGAGAAAACTGGCAAAGGAACCAAGGTATTGGAAGCAAATAATTCAAGTGGGAAGGTAATAGAATGAGAAGAGGGCAAGAATTAATTTGGACTGCGGGGAAGACACTGCTTTCCCTATCAATGCTTGATAACAGTGTATAGGCAAAGAGAAAGAAATAGGTGGATCCTAAGTGAAAGACCAGCACTGCTAGAGTTTTAATTAGAATATAGAGCAGAAGCTGCTGTTAAAAAGGATAATTAGTAGGGCATATAAAATATTACAGGATAACTTTCTTACCATTTCATTACTATGCTATTTAATTTTCTGTAACTGTTTTGGAGCTTTTCTCCCCGAGCCTACACTGAAAATGGATCCTTGGCCCAGTGGACTTTCCCGGTCAGCAAATGTCAAATAAATAAAAACAAAAATAAAAGAATCACAGGATGTTAGAAAGAATAGGGAGAAGAGAGTGGATAAGCAATTCATAAAGAAACAAATGAAGGATATATGTATGGCTCCCAAATATGCAACAAAGCATAGAAGATTTAGGATCTTTATTTGGAAGTGTTTGTAAGGGTATTTTTAAAGCCCAGGCAGACTCCAAAGAATTTTTCCTCTGGTAGTTTGCAAATGTTGGAGGTGTGATGGGGAAGAAGACGTAACTGAGAACTTATTTTTGGGGAGTGTAATGAGTTGGCAGACTTTACATTTCTCTGCAGACTACTCTGTCAGAAATACCGGGTGAGCAAATTAGTATAACTAAGGAAATTATTTTTTAGAGCTGTGATACAGAATTTGAATTGCCTAGACATAGTAAGGCCTTGCTGAGTTTAATTCTGGTGGCTGCCAAAAAGCAGTTACTAGAAAATGGAAATCAAAGTCTAAACCAGCGAGCCATGCTAGAAACAGTGAATATAGTAACAGAGATAAAAGAACTGGAAGTAGGATCTTTAGAAAAAGGTAGGAGCAAATTACATAACAAAATGGGAATTGTGGGAACAACATATGTAGAATAATGTTTTGGAGGAGGAATGAGGTTTAAGGGAAGACAGGAATTAAATGAACTATGCAATGTTTGACTAATGATGACTGTATATAAGATTATAAGTGATGTATAATGTTTGCAACTGAAAACATGTCAATATGTTTTTTCATTTACATAATGTAGGATTGCCTATGCCAGAAGTGATAATGCAATACTGATTTTTCTTGTTTAAAAATGTCTAATGCTTGAGTATGATAGAAAGTGAAAGCACTGTAACTAACTTGCTACTTTTAGATACACTGCAATTCCTATCACACACACAAAAAATCAATCATTTTCATCACATATGATCCCTGTACTCATCAGTTACAGCCACTTTCTTGAATGGGTACACCTCAGACATCTGATTGTCTCAAAATAGTCACTAGCTGGCTTAAAACAAACGCAGACTACCTCTGCAAAGCAAAAATAATGACTTCTTAACTTGAGTGAATGACAACAGTATCAGTCACTTTCACCCACAGACAAGCACTGTACCTAGCAATTAAACCAACTTTATTGATTGACTCAGAATATCTCAGATACCAGAATGTAATAAAATAAAATAAATTACTGGCAACAGTAATTTATTTTAACCCTCCATCACACACGCACATACACACGTGACAATTAATTACAACCACGTACAAGAGTTCATAGGTTCATAGGTTCATACTAGGCTATCTGCCCTAGGGTATTTATAAGCCTAGCCAGAGTGTGTTTGGCTTTCGCCACCCATTTTAAATTAATTTTGCTATGCCCTTTTTCGAGGTTAGTATACTGTGCCTCTGTCTAACAGTGACACAGAAGTGATACCCGGGGTAAACCTACGATCTCCCATCCACTCATCAAGATTCCTCTTGAAGAGAGTCAATGATGGACTCTGCCTACCCTGGACTGGGATTTTATTCCAAAGTGAAATGGAGCCTCTGGGTTATGAATCTGTCCCTCCAACATGTCCTATTTATTTCAGTGCTGAGGTTCAAGTCTCTCGAGAGCGTAGCTCGATGGGATTTGGATTTTCTGAGGTGCAGCATGTTCATTAATTCCAGGTTGGACATGGCTTTATACGTCAGGCACAGATCACCTCTGATTAGGCGGTATGCCACTGAGTAGAGCTGGAGTTTCTTTAACCGGGCAGCATATGGCATCTGTTTGAGCCCTTTGATCTTCTTGGTGAGGTACTTTTGGGTTCTTTCCAGTTGCTGCAGGTGTCGGTAAGGTACATCCCAAAAGGGGCATTGTACTCAATTATGGGCCTGATGAGGGATGAGTAAAGAGGCACGATCACCTCCCCTGATCTAGATGTGAATCCCTTCATGATTAGGTGGGCTATATAAAATGTTTTTCTAACCACTTTGGCCACGTGGTTGTCAAATGAGAGATTGCTATCAACTTGGGTCCCCAGGTCCCTAATTACTTCTTCTGTACTTAATGGAATACCACCTATGTGGTAATTTGTGGGCACTTTGTTTTTGCCAAAGGGGATGACTATACACTTTTTGGCGTTTAGCTTGAGGCCATGGCTCTGGCACCAGTTGTCTGTTTCTATGAGGCCCTTTTGGAGGATGCTTGTGTTGGCTGGAGAGTCGATTATGGTGCCCAGTTTGCAGTCATCTGTATGATTTTATACCTCAGGTATCTGGCTGTGTCAAATGAATTAATAAATACATAAAATTGCCTCAAAGGACTTTATATTCTCAGTTCATTGCTGTCAGAATATTGCACAATTACCCAATACATTTCAACCTTTTCTCTAAGAATCAAGGAAAAAGCTAAAAATAATAGTGGACAAAGAACCACAATTTGGATATGCCTTGTTACTATACATGTCAAGCAGAGCACCTTGCTGTCTCTTTTCAAAAGAAATCTTGATGAGTGGATGGGTTATAGAAAGTTCACCCTGAGGATCACTCCAGTGGCTCTACTTGATAGAGGCACTGGGAACTAACTCGGGTGGCACGATTCCAGGGCACTACTATGGGCTAGGCTTGTAAAGGCTCCAGGGCCATTAGCCTAGTACACACCTATGAACCTATGAACCTATGAACCTATTTTGGGAAGTCCTCATCATTTTGACATGAAGGACAGTGCTGCCTACAGTTATAAAGAGATTAAAAAATCTGGAACAGCTGTTGCTTTTATATACTTAGAAATTTCCTAGAATAACAGGCTTTGCATTAGCATTTATTCATTCATTTATTCATTTATTTACTTGGAGGCTATTAAGCCTGTAATCTCCAATGATTTTCCTGATAAAACACACATTTTAAGAGGAAGAGACCAAAACATGACTGAAAACATTAGAGACATTCTGAAAAATCAGGGACAGTTAACAGTGCAGATATGACCATCTATTACAGCTACTTGTATGACTGTAACTGTGTACCTCCAGTGTTTGGATGTTTCAGATGAATGAATAAATACATAAATAAATGATCGCACATAAAAGAATGAACCAATGCAATGCCAAATGGATGGTAATATAAAAACTTTTAATTGCAAACATGTAAGCACTTTCACAGTTATTTCTCAACTGCTTCTTCAGACAAACAGAATTAAATGCTCATTCATTTTAACCACAATAACAATCAGTAACCACCAAACATTGTTCCCACTTAATTAAATGTCAATGTTCATTAAAAGTCATACAAACAATAAAAATTTTGAAAGCATTTTTAAAAGTTCTTTAAAAAACGTATTTAGAAATATTTATATCTAATAATAAAGATCATTACACTTTTATCTGGAGACATTCCTTGCTACTAAAATAGGCTTTAAGGGTACTTTATCATTTAAGCCTCTTCCTGCATCAGCCCTTAGTCTAACTATCCAAAGGACCTCAGAAGTTTCTGTTAAATTTTCTATATTCTCTCCTCATTCATTTAATCTCACTTTCTCCATAATTAAAAACTTGAATCTATGTGTATCTCCCTCACTTGTAACATGTTTAACCAGTGCATTATTCAGTGCTTTATTTTTAATGCTATATAAATGTTCTCTGATTCTAGTCTTGAGCTTCCTGTTCATCTTACCTACATAGTATGATGAACGTGTAATGCAATAGGCTAGGTAAACCATATCTACTGTATCACAACTAGCCTTAAGCTTGAATACATACTCCCTTCCTCTATCAGGATTTATAAACTTTTCTAAGGTATTGCTATATGAGCAATAATTGCATTTATTACATGGAAATGTTCCTATATCTCCATCCATGAGAGTCTCTCTTTCATTTATGCCGTTATTGGGGTAACATAACATTCTCTTTAGAGACTTTTTATTCTTGAAAAGAAATCTATGCTTCTTTCCTACCACTTGTGCTATCTTAGGGAGTATTTATTCAAACTTGCTAGTTGTGATACAGTAGATGTGGTCTACCTAGCCTATTGCATTACAAGTTCATCATACTATGTATGTAAGATGAACAGGAAGCTCAAGGCTAGAATCTAGGAACATTTATATAGCATTAAAAATAAAGCACTGAATAATGCACTGGTTAAACATGTTACAAGTGAGGGAGATACATAGATTCAAGTTTTTAATTATGGAGAAAGTGAGATTAACTGAACAAGGAGGGAATATAGAAAATTTAACAGAAACTTCTGAGGTCCATTGGATAGTTAGACTAAGGACTGATGCAGGGAGAGGCTTAAATGATAAACTACCCTTAAAGCCTATTTTAGCAGGAATGAATGTCTCCAGAGAAAAGTGTAATGATATTTATTATTCAATAGAAATATTTCTAAAGAAGTTTTTTAAAGAACTTTTAAAAATGCTTCCAAAATTTGTATTGTTTGTATGACTTTTAGTGAACATTGACGTTTAAGTGGGAACAATGATTGGTGATTACTGATTGTTATTGTTGTTAAAATGAATGAGCATTAAATTCTGTTTGTCTGAAGAAGTAGTTGAGAAATAATTGTGAAAGCACTTACGTGTTTCCAATTAAACGTTTTTATATTACCATCCATTCAGCATTGCGTTAGTTCATTCTTTTATGTGTGATAAGATTTTACTTGGATTGCAGAGTGAACCATTAATTCGTACTGCTGTTTTGTTCATTTTTACTCTTGTGGTGGTGACATAAATGACACACAGGAATTTATCATTTCATCTCACTACTGTCAGAATGCAGTATGCACCCCCCAACGACCATCACATACACCTCACCCTCTTATCTAAAGAATCAATGAGAAAGCTAAAAATAATGGTAGACAAAGGACCAAAATCAGGGACAGCTATTGCCTTTAAATACATAAAGACTTGCTAGAATAACAGAGTTTGCTTTAGCAGTGTTTTTTGAAGACTATTAAATCTGAAAGCCAAATTCCTGTCATCATTAGTTACTGACTGCAGTTCTCACCGATTTGCCTGATCATGCATTTTTGAAAAACACACCAAAATGTGATGCAAAATCATGGACAGATGAGTAATTACAGTGGATATAAAAAGTTTACACACCCCTGTTAAAATGCCAGGTTTTTATAATATAAAAAAATGAGACCACAATAAATCATTTCAAAACTTTTCCCACCTTTAATGTGACAGGGGTGTGTAAACTTTTTATATCCACTGTACACACTCACGTTGCTAGAATAGCATGTTTAGTATTAGTATGTATTTTTCTGAAGGATATGAAGTCTGAAACTCAAATGTTTGTCATTATTAAGTGATATCAGTCCTCAATGTTTTACCAAAAAAATCACAAATTTTACCAGGAAAGGACTAAATATATGAGGCAAAATATTGACATTCTGGAAAATTCTGGACATTTAAGAGGTATGCTGTAATCACCTCTGATTTACCACAATACACAGTTAACAAAAAAAACAAACAAAAAAACCCCCAGAAATATTATGCTAAATCAGGAACAGCTGAGAGCTTATATGTCCCAATATACATATTAAAAAAACAGACCAAACTATGATACAAATATATTGAAATCTGACAGTTTATATACCGCTATGCATACATACACAACATTCATCCACACACACACACACACACACACACACACACACACACACACACACACACACACACACACACACACACACACACACACACACACTGTGAAGAGTGGGTGAAGATAGATGAGGCTGCCAGCCTAGCCAGATAGAATTTTGCAGATAATTCTGTCATTTCTAAATATGAATGTAAACTACAGGCTTGTTGTCTTAAATGTAAAGAAATAGTGTTACATGTGGAACTGGAAATAAATGTGACAACAATGCACTCTACTGACCAAAGTAAAGCATGTGGTGACCCTTTGGTGTAGACAGTGGTGCCGAAAGGTCTAGATGAAGAAATTCTTTCTATTGTTTTAACCAAGAGTTAAATTGCTAGATTTAAACATGTAAATGTATTTTTATTGCTCTGCTTCCTGACCAGCTGCAAGATAACAAAAGGAGATGTTAAGAATTTAAATGCAGTTTCTGTTAGCCTGGAAACCCAGGGAAGTGTGAAGAATGATATAAACTATAGCCTGGGAACCCCAGGAAAGTGTGAAGAATGATGTAATGTGAATCAGAACTGCAATTTCTATTTAAACAGAGAGATCCAGAGATTATTAAGCATTTTTGTCTTGACCATCCAACTCATCAGCACTGTCTTACTCTATCTGTAAGTTATCTTAGACTTGTGTTTTCTCTTAGAAATAGCTAGAAACTAGAAAGATTAGACTGTGTTTTTCTGTGATGTCAGAACTGTACTACTGAATTATTTTAAGTATTTCTTTGTGATCTCTGAACTCTTGACTAGCATTGTGTAGTAAGAAGTATTGTCTTGTGTTTTTATTATTTATTATTAAATATTTTAAAACCTTTCAACTGTGGCTGTTTTGTGTAGAGATAATTTAAGCTCTAGAGTACATTGCATATTTATAGTGGTTACTGTACCAACTCACTCTAATAAGCCTTGACTGTTTAGTTATACTACCAGTTGGATAATAATATTGCACAGTAATAATTGGATACCCTTTTAAGGGCCTTTGAGTAGCTGATAAGTATTAGTGGGTGGTGGCAAGTGATACTACCGTATAGTCTGGGAAAAAGGAGCACAGCTAGAGAACCTGTGCCAGCCTTCCTCAGGAGTGTCTGTGTGGTTGTATAAACTCTTATCTCAAAATGTGTGTGTGTCAGCTACTTGGGCAGGGACACAAAGCACTGGTTGGACAGAGAGGGTGCTGGAGGTTTTAGCTTGCCCACTAGGCTGAAATCTGGACCCTATAGCTGTGCCAGTGGGGAGTCTTATTGGGGACCTGGAGATGAAGGGAGTGACCAGCCCCAGACTGACTGTGATCTCTGTGTGCTCTTAAGGGAAATTGCACTTTACTGTGTGTTATTGGTTATCCTTTCCCCTATATGAGATGCCACTCACTGGTGTTAGTGGTGAGGATTGAGGCTCCTTGATTGCTGGGCCAGGGTACGGGCGTCTCTCTCTCTCTCTCTCACACACACACACACACACACACACACACACACACACACACACACACACACACACACACACACACACACACACGCACACACACTTTACCTATTCCTACAGTCTGGTAGTAGCAGGCAGAGTGCAAAAAAATAATAATAATATGCTTTAAAAAAATAAATACAAACTTGCCCCAGCACTTGTGCCTCCTCTCACACATTAACCTAACTCCTTCTTCCTGTCTCAGGTTGCCTCAGTCACCTGATGCAGCCTGAAACAATAAAAATAGCTCCTTGTTATTTCATATAGCAGCCCAGTGAAATGTTCATTGAATGACACTTCTGTTGGTGCTGATTGCTGCCTTTCAAGCTGATTAATGGTCAGGTAGGCCTAAAGCTGGGCTGTTTTGAAAGCCAATCATTTTTTTTCATATCTTTTTTGGGAGCTCCATGCATGCACATGCAATAAATTCAGAGGACATGCAACAAAACCCAAACTCAGAAAAAAAAACAACCATTATTTTTGATTTTAAAATAGTTGTTGACTTTCTGAATTAACTAAACACATTTTTTTTTGTTTTAGCTGGACAGACTTACCATCAGCTGCCCCTGACTTTTCTTAGCTTGGAAGAAAGACAAATAGTTGAAGCAGTGGTATATCTAGCTTATCTTGTACCCTACGCAGTTCCACAGTCCCACAACCTCTCACCCTCTCAAATCTATGTTCAGGGAAAAAAATGCTAACAGTCTTCTGCTGTGGAACTAGAGGAAACCATTTGCTACAAATTTAATAAATGGCTTGCTACAGCTGAAATACCACACATGAAGCACTTTATGCTGTGCTTCAAGCTCCTTTTTGAATGCTGGTGTTATACTACCATGCTATTACCATTTGCTGATCATGACCCCTAACACCTAGCCTGCTCCAGCTGAAACAATGTACCTCCTTACTGCCTGCAACAGGGAAGGACCATTCGCAGCATACTGCCCTTTCTAGGCTACTGGATTTAAACATAATTTAATCAACTTTACAAATGCCTGAAGCATCATTTAGTTGCTTTATATCTGGCAGAAATATCAAGCATCACATAATCAACTGTACCTTAAAATAATATAGGATCTACCCTGCATTCCAAGATTCTTTCTGTACTAACTCTGAGGTACGACCAAATAAGAATTTAATGACTTAGCAAATATTCACTTCACTCCAAAGTATTGTGATCACTTAGTTAATATCCATAGTATGCAGGAATGTGAGGGGATCAAGGTTCAAAGACCCAGTAGTTTTACATTTTTACAAGCTTAGTAAATATATCTAATTTTATATAGATTTAAATTTAATATATCAAACTATGGAAGCGCAGGTATGTAATTTTTAACTCAGAAAAACTCACAAACACACTCCAAAATCTTCACACACACACAAGCCACTATCTATCCCCTTCCCTAGCACTTATTCTATCCCCACCATGAACTGTAAACACTCATACATACACTCACTCCAACTACTAATGTTACAATTTTTTGGTGTACCCGAATATTTCAGCATTACAAAACCTACTTATTGTTACAGTAAGCTCATCACACATGCTAAAGCAATGGTTTACATTCCTACATTTAAAACCTCCAGTATTCAACAAGTAGGGATTTTACCAAAAAGAGATTGCAGTAAACTCTGTTGACAAAACGTGCATTTGACAGACTATACTACACCCATATATATGTAATAAACGTAATGTAAGCGTACAGTAAACTGACCAATAAAGAAGTGTTAAATGTGTATAAAAAGTCAAACTCAGATGTAAAAAGAAATGGAAAAACCCTCAAGAATCAGTTGCATAAACAGTGTGCTAAAACTTAATTTGTAAGCAATCAGGACCATATCCATAAATACCTTTGAGTAAACACTTTTGTAAAATACAGGACTTCTTTGGACTCAGCTTCTGAACAAAACATTAAAGACTACATGTTTGATGCAGGGTGTTGAAATAGCACAAGTAGCGGGTGCTGTCTCACAGTAAGAGGTTTTCAGATTCAGTTCTCAACTGGGGTGCTTTTTGTAGTAAGTCTGCATGCCCTTCCCGTGTCCATGTGAATTTTCTCTGTGTGCTTAGCTTTTTCCAACCTCCTGAAGATATGAAGTAGGTGAATTGACATTCATAAAATTGTCTGTAGGTATATGTATAGTGTGTGAGAGAATAAAAGTATGCATTTTGCAGGAGACTGGAATCCTTCTAGAATGGGGTACAGTACCTTTGGCATTGGCTACCATGATAGGCTATGGTATCCCCACGATCCTATAAAACTTGTAATGGGTGTACCCAGAAAGTACTACAATTAACTGGTGCCTGGTGACCTGTGGATATGGAGGTCTACCACTGGTAAAAATGCCTTTAAAACAAGGTTTCCATTCCTATATACCTGAGTTTCTCACAAATTCATTTCAGTTAGCATCAGAGTTGATGAGGTTTGATGGGTTCATCCCCCCCAGATTTATGTGTGTGTGTGTGTGTGTGTGTGTGTGTGTGTGTGTGCATTTGTTGGTATGTGTATATATATGTGTTCTATGTGTGTGTGTGTGTGTGTGTGTGTGTGTGTGTGTGTGTGTGTGTGTGTGTGTGTGTGTGTGTGTGTGTGTGTGCGCGCACATATATGTGTGAGTTTGTGTGTTCCTGATTTTACTCACATACAGTTACCTGTATCACTTGCGTAGTTTATGCACTATTCTCACCTTTTTTTTTCAGTGGTGTAATGTGTGTTTGTGTGTGTGTGTGTGTGTGTGTGTGTGTGTGTGTGTGTGTGTGTCTGTGCATGCCACACCCATGTGAATAGATGTAAATCTACGTGTGTATTTGTTAGTGTGCATTTGTTGTTTATGTGTGTTTGTTGGTATGTGATTGTTTATTACTGCATGTAGCTGTGTGTGTGCATGCAAGTGGAAGTATGTGTATATTTGTGTGTGTGTGCATATGTGTGTGTGTACATATCCATGCAAGTGGAAGTACGTGTATGTTTTTGTGTGTGCATACATGTGTGTTTGTGAGGTGACTTGGGTTTTCCTGATTTTACTTCTGTGCCGTTACCTGTATCATATATGCAGTATCTGCACTGCTCTCATCCTTGTTTATATATGCCCATGCATGTGTGTATGTGCTCACGCATGCACCCTCCTTAGTGTTAGTTGTGTGTTGGGTGCTCCTGATTTTGCTTGCGTACAGTTACCGATATCACATCTGCACTAAATGCACTGTTCTCATCCCTCTTTCTGTAGTCTGATCCATGTTGTGTGGTACAGGTTGATAATAGGAGTGACGGTAATACTATGTTATTTTCTTGCGTGAGAAAGACTGTTTTACTGGGTAATTAATTTCCTTACTAACTTATTGTCTTGCTTGCCAAAGTGCTTAGGATGTCAAATTCATCAGAGAACATCTGATTAAACCAAGAGCAGAAATAATATTTTTGACCTCTTCACTTTTGAAACCATGGACTAGTTTACTAGCTGCCATTTGATTTAGCACTGGGCAAGAATAGGTCATTTACTGCTTCCTTGTTTGTGGAAGTTTAGCTTCAAAAGGTGAGTGTGCAATCAACCACGTCCTCCATAATACGAGTTATTGCTGTTATCTGGTATGTGGTCTCTTGTTTTTGGATCATTCAACTTTCAACAAGTCTCGAGTGAGTGAGTAAAGGAAATGAAAGAATTTCATAGTCAGCCGCTTGCTCATTTCATGGCTCTTGATTCAGAACCACATAAGGGGAGCAAAGATGCAAATCTGCATCTTTTTCTTCACAGAATTCATCTGGAAGACAGATTGTTTTAGAGTGTTCTTAATTTGCTACCTTAAGTCGTTGCTTTGCTTGTTAAGTTCTTGGACTATCACAGTTGTCCTGGAGAAATGAAGAAGAGAAGCAGCTGTTTTAAAATACAAATTGTTTATCTTTTTTTTAATGGCTTCTTATCTTGTACTAATTCAGTTTAAAAAATGTTTTGCATTTATCTGTTGATTTAGGTTTGGCCAGCAGAAGATAAATCACTGCCTTCTTGTTTGAGCAGCTGTAAGATGAGCAGGCCAAATGTCAGGAAGGAAAATATTCAGTTTTATTGTTGATATATGGTCTGGCTGTAATCTCTTCTGTTTATTGGTGGTGGTGGTGGTGGGGATCATTTTCAACAAATAGCAGACACAGAACAACAAAACTGGAAAAAGTTATACACTACTGTTGGCTCAAAACACAAGTATACCTTTTTCAGTTTTAAAAGGACATTTTAAATAAACAAAAAATTCTATACAAGAAAAAATACCTTTATTGTTTGTCACTTCTTGGGTATTCAGTGTTATTTTTTCGCTGGGATGTATCTCAGAGTTTACATTTTTCACTTGGTTGGGGCAGATTGCAGACTTTTCTTTTATAGACTGTAACTTATGTCACTGAAATGTGACTCAGTGAAATGAACAATAAAAAAATTATTCTATTTTTTTTAGTGGAGACATCCCCCGTCCCCCAAATATGGTGGGGGGCTTTACCTCTACACCAAAAAAACTTATTATAACTACATCTGGGGTTGTAATGTAGTGAGACAAAGGGACTGAAACTTGATGAAGTGAGTCTTGATTAAGTCATCTTATGAAGAGATGAATGTGTCTTTAACTACAGCCCTTTTTTTCACACCAAAGCTAAAACCTGGAATAACCTCCCTTCTGCTCTAATATCTGCCTCTTCCACTTGTTGTTGTTGTTTGTCTTTCAGCTTTTCCCGGTTAGGGGTCACCACAGCGGAACTCTAGTCTGCTAATGATTGGCAGTAGATTTTCACGAACGCCGAGGTGCCAGCTCGATGTTCAACCTTCAACGAAGGCACGTCAGTTCAAAAACTTACTTAAAACACACTTGATGAGTACCTGGTTATATCCATGCATTACATAATCACTTCTGCTCTTTTTTTACTCTATATACCTTACTTCCTATTACACCTACTATCCTACATGCTACTGTTTTAAGAAACTATACTGCTGATTTTTAAAATTTGTAGATTATTTCTTGCTGGACTGTGTTTATTTCTGTATGTATGTCCCATGTTGGTTTCATGTAAGCTTTAATGTGTTTTATTTCTGTATGTATATCCCGTGTGGTTTCATGCAAGCGTATACTGTTCTTTCATATTTGTTTAATTAATGTTACTTAATGTGGAGCTTTTCTCCCCTCCGGGCCTCCACTGTAAATGGACCTGTGTCCAGTCGGACCATCCTGGTAAACAAATGTAAAATAAAAATAATAAAATAAACATATCCCTCACATCTACTCCATGTTACTAGGTCACGCAACACTTTTGTGATAACAATACCTAACAGTGCCATCTTGACTGCAGTGTATGACCACATCATATAACCTAGACTGACTTTTTATTGCAATGGCACCTTACAGCAAGTGACTCTGCAACAAAATCAGTCAGACTTGCTTTTTCTTGTTATGTAGCAGTGTGACAAACCTCTGTACCTCATCATGGTAGGATATCCATAGAGGTTCATACATGTCAGTGGTAATATTCAAAAACTGAGAAAACTAATAACCTCATGCATATCAAAAATAGCCCTAAGTGGAGACATCCACCCCAACCCTGGCCCTACCATCTCCAACCCCAATCCTCATAATCAGACTAGAAACCACAACTTCTCCCATATCACAGCCAATAGAAAGCCAAGTGACTTCCCTCTACTAAGCCTAAATATTAGAAGTATATCCAACAAAGTCCATGAACTCCATGCCACCATAGACTTGTACTCCCCAGATATAGTCATCCTGACAGAAACCTGGCTAAAACCTCACATTACCAGTGAGCAAATACTCCCTACAGGTTATGGCATACTAAGAGTAGTCCGGCTAAACAAAAAAGGAGGTGGTGTAGCTATAATATTTAAACAGCATCTAAACATCCAGATCTTAAAATCATCAGCTCCACAAATAGGCAATGAAGAAATAATATATACCAACCTCAAAATAAACCAAAACAAAACCATCAACATAATTGGATGCTACTTCCCACCTTGCCAAAACATCCCTCCACTAGAAAACCTCCTCAGTTGGTCTACCCGCCATCTCCCCCAAGAAACTATCATTTTAGGTGATTTCAATATTAACTGGCAATCCTGTTCTGGCAACCATCCAACCCATCATGTAAACCTTCATGGCTTCACCCAACTAGTCCAGTCGCCAGCCAGGATAAATAAAAGCTCCAGCAAGCACACTACCCTGGATTGGATACTAGTCAGTAAGAGCCCCCAGTCATATATAATATCAGGCTGCTTATCAGATAGCCTCAGTGATCACTCCCCAACATTCCTACTCAAAAAATGCCTATAGCAAGCTAAATCTGTCATCTACCATCAAACACGTAAAAAACTAAATTTTAACCCAATCACATTCATCTCATCCCTCAAAGAATGTAACTGGCATCCTCTAAAGTACCTCAGTCTAGATGACGCAGTTGAATTTTTTAATACTACCTTCCTGAACATCCTTAATTACCATGCCCCCATAAGATTTTCCAGAACCAAAGCACAACCCTCCCCATGGCTACAGAAAACCACTAAGTCAGAAATTAAAAACAGGGATAAAGCCTGGGAGCACTGGCGCAAAACCAAAACCCCCTCAACAAGACAGAAATTCCTAGAACTACGCAATAGAGTCAAAAAGCTAATAAAACAGGACAAATTCCAATACTACCAGTCTGCCCTAGACTCCTCACAACACAGCCCCAAACAATTCTGGTCCTCCATAAACTCCATCCTCCACCCAGGTAAAGTCAGTACCCCTCCTCCTAACATCCCTCACTCCTCAGAAAATATTGCTACCTCATTCAACACACACTTCACACAAACCATACTATCACTAGCTAAACAACACAACTCCCCTCCCCTCCAACCCACACCTTCAACTACTAATCTCCCCACTGCCTTCTCTTTTTCTCCTGTACCTACCTCCAACATAAAAAATCTCTTAACTAAACTTAAACCCACCCTCCCAAGTGAATACCTACAAATTGCAGCTGATGCTCTGGCCTACCCAGTATCCATCTTGATTAACCGATCTCTGTCAGAAAGTTACGTTCCCACACTGTGGAAAGTATCACATATAATTCCCCTCCACAAAGGCGGACCCTCCACAGAACTAACCAATTACCGCCCCATAGCTATTCTCTCTCCACTCTCCAAAATACTAGAGAGATGCATACACTCTCAGGTCACAGTCTACCTCCTTACTAACAACCTCCTTTCCAGTACTCAGCATGGTTTCCAACCAAACTATAGCACCACCACTGCTTTACTCTACTTTACTAACACTATCCTTCAGCATAAAAACAATGGCTATCTCTCCTCTGTTACTTTCCTAGACCTATCTAAAGCATTTGACATGGTCCCACACAAACAACTTATCTCTGTCCTCAATAACCTATCCTTCTCACAATCAGTCACCAACTGGTTTCAGAGTTACCTGTCTGACCGCCAACAATCCGTTGTATGGCAGAATGACATATCTCCCCAACTACCTGTCTCCATAGGGGTTCCCCAAGGATCCATCCTTGGACCCCTACTCTTCTCTGTTTACACCAATAATCTAGCCTCTGCCACCAAACATGGCACACTCATACAATACGCAGATGACTCAACCATCATCTACTCAGCCCATTCCCTACCAAAACTGCAAAAAGTCACACAGGAAGCCTTTTCCTCTGTTGAAACTTAGTTATCCGATGCCCATTTAATACTCAACGCAAACAAAACTAAACTACTCATCTTCCAACCCACCAAACATACCCAAAACAACTCTTACTTTAACATCACAGCAAAAGACAACACCACTATATACCCAACTGAACACACCAAATTGCTAGTAGTGGAAATAGACAATAAACTAAAATTTGACATTCAAATATCCATGACCATAAAAAAAGTCCACAAAAAACTAGGAGTGTTATACAGAAATAAGCAATTTCTCACCAAAGCAGCAAAGATTTCAATAGCAAATTCCCACCTTATTTCCACCCTACTTTATGCCTCTCCAATATATACCAACCTAAGGCAATGCAATCTAAACAAGCTAGAGACCTGCTACAACAAAATTGCCAAATTCACTACAGGGGCATCCTACCATAGTCACTACTGTCTCTCACTTGCTGAACTGGGCTGGCTTGAACTCCCTCACCTCCTTCAGTGGTATCAACTCTCACTCGCCCACAAACTAGTAAACCATCCACTAAATGTCCCATCCCTCCAGAATCTACTCCAACCCTATTGCACCACCAGACCACTAAGATCCAGCAACAAAAATCACTTGCAGATCACTAAAGCCAATAACTCTGCTGGTGAAGCACTATTCTCTTGCACCATAGCCAAATTATGGAACTCCCTTCCACCCACAATTACCTCCATACCATCATGCACCCACTTCAAAACTTTACTAAAAGCGCACCTAAAAACATGCTGGCTATGCCCTTGCAACTCCCACTCTAATATCACCCACCCCATCCAACCACTACCTTTCTTTCCACTCCACTAACTACCTTGATTATAGCAAGCTCAGATGCTCATAAGCCTAGTACTTATTATACAGCAGGAACTTCTCTTTGTAACATTTGTTAATGTCTGTTATGTACTTCACAGATAAAGATTCTAGTTGTCTACTGATGTACTATGTTCTTCATCTGTAAATATGTTCTAAGTAATTGCTATGTTAAATTGTTAATCGCTATGTAATCCAATGTAACTACTGTCTGTTTATTTTAATTGTGGAGCTTTTCTCCCCGGGCCTCTGCTGAAAATGGACCTACGTCCAGTCGGACACTCCCGGTCAACAAATTTAAATAAATAAATAAATAAATATCCTGGGCTGTGTCAAGCCCCTGTGCTCTATCACAGTATCCAGTTCTTAGAGTTCCATGTGTACCAGAGTTAATTCCAGCACTGTGACAGACGTGTGTACCACATCATGATACTCACTTCAAATGTGGTCCAGCCATATCAGGTCTGACACATGTTCTGTACTCACATGCATAGTGAACAGCAGCACCCGTTTATACTTACCTTTATCATCAACATTATAGTATGTTGTCTGTTACAGAAGTTCCTGACAGAGATGAATGGTGCTATAGTTTTGGTTTGGTGGTTTAAATCATACCTTGTCAAGTGTACCTCAATATGAGGAACGTTCCTCATTTGGGGTCTTAAAAAATTAATGTTCCTCAAAGTTCCACATTGAAAGGGTCTAGCACACATTCATTGTTAACAATTTTCTTAATGGCTATCCATGGTAAATAGAAATGAGTTTCATTAATTCATTAAAAGAAATATTCCATAAGTAAAAATATCACATTTTAACCATCCCATGAGCTTCCCAGCTGTAGTTAGTAAGCTGTTAGTAAATGTTCCAGAGTTTGTCCATTTGTTCCACATTACGAGAAGTAGTATTCCTCATTTTGTAGATGGAAGGTTGAGAGCTATGGTTTAAATTGCCATAAACCACGTGCAGTGGCTACCTTAATGTCACAAGGGCTTTTATGACATCTTACATGAACTTCATTAGGGAGCCACCAATGAAATGCACCAAGCATGCTTGTTGGAACTAAACAATGACCTGCCTGGTTTGAGTGGTGCGTGTTAAGTCAGTCTCATAAATATAAAGCATTCAAATAAAGATGAACAATATTTAGACCGATTGTTGAACATATAACAGAAAAATCACAAAGCTGACATTTAATTTATTAGACTACAGTTCAAATCTGGCCAAGTTCTTAAGGTAACCTCCAGGAATTGCTAACTTTTTGAGTGAATTTGCCTAAGATAATAGACAGGTTATGATAGCTGCAACATTATGTTAATATATGAATCAACAACTGTAACAGGGTTGATACAGAGGAAGGTAGAGAAAGGATGAAAGCTTGCTTGAGAAATTATAGAAACAGTCTGAAATAAATTATCCTTAATCCACTGCGGAATAACTTATTTGGGAAGTAATGACCTAGGAAGGGAATATGTTGGTTGAGAGGGAATGTTGAAACAAAAAGTACAAATGTCTGTGGAATAGTAACATGAGCTAAAGATAAGAAAGTGACAAAGCAGCAAAGGCAGACCTTGGAGTACTAGCATATATGGAGAGGTGTCACTAGTAGAAATCCTGTGCAATACTCTGACTTGAATCCAACAAACCACATACAACACTTTTATCTTAGCCAAATCCCCTTGTGTATGCCCTATTAATACTCAAGGGGTGATCATGCAATATTACAATCTTATGTACATCCAGCATCCTGGATGTGAAATATATTGTTGCCCTTTTTGTAAATGCTTTTTTTTTTTGGCTCCATGCCAGTGTATTGTTCACAGCTATGCATACATTATTCTCATAAGGACTTAGGCCAGACATAAGTAATTCAAAGGAGGGCAAACAAAAATGGAATACAGTCCTCACTAGAAGCTGTATAATGATAGACTAGAACAGCTTGTTAAATGCATTTAGGTATCTTACCCAGATAAATGGAGTCCAAATAAATAAATAAATAAATAAACAAATAAATAAATAAACAAATAAACAAATAAATAAATATCATCTTTTAAAAATAAAAGTATGAGTAAAAGAGGCCATCGCAGGGCAATATAATTTGGATAGGTAAGGGAGACATTGTGAAGTATATTTTCACAGAGATCAAAAACTGATGAAATTAAAGAATGTATTTTTCTGTGATTGTCAGGGTACTAGGTAATGGATTTATCGCTTCTTTCATTTTTAATGGCAGTTTTCAGTAGTCTAACTATAAGAACAAAGTTAAATAGTTGGTTACATGGTGCAGAGCGAATGGAACCCTGATCTTGATTCAGATGAGCTGGACTTGCTTAGTGGCCCTGGTGCTAAAAAAGGTGACTGCTGATGGAAAGGAATGATGAGGTCTGCCTGCTCTTCTTTTCCAGGTGTGGGGTGAAGGAGGATGTGCGTCTCTGGACTGTGCATCTCATTAGGAATCTTTAGTGGTCATTGAGTATGTCTGCGTCGGGTTCAACCAATTGGAAGCTATGTATAGTTTCATTAATAAACAAATATTCATGATTATGATCTTTTTTGATTTGTCTAAATTTTCTGGGGGAATATGTAGAATCATGAATGACCACAAGAAATATTCAGGGAATTGTTATGGCTAGGCTTGTATAGGCCCTAGGGCTGATAGCCTAGTACTAACCTATGAACCTATGAACCTATAAATAATATTAAAATATGGGAGCAAATCTTTAATATTGTGTTGGCCTAGAGGTTCTTATCCACTGTTACTTAGGATATATATTTATAAGACAGACTCAACCTTAGATTAGTTATTGATTGTAATAATATTAAAAACTGATGGTATTTTCATGTTATATTTCATTATAATAATCTGTTTTAATATATATTGTTTGTATAACTTCTGGAAGCAATCTTGTAAATATTGTATATATATAGTAGTGTGTAGTGATGTAATTGGAAAATAATAAAGACTGATTATTGGAAAAAAAAAAAAAAAAAAAAAAGAATCTTTAGTGAAGACCAGAGACCTGATCAGGGCATCTTGTAAGAGGGGGCAGGACTGCTTGTGGATTGCATCAGCTACACGACTGAGTGAAATCTCCGTTTGCACCTATTGCATGATCATCCCTTGAGTATTAATGAGGCACACACAAGGGGAACATTAATGGCTGCCTGAATAACTGCTACACTAGCAGCTGAGCATGTTAGAGGAGCCGATTGATGGTGAGCAACTATAGGGGAGGAAAAGTACAAAAAATTTAAAAAAGCCTGTGTTCAGACAGAATGGTAGAAAGTAAACGAGAAGTATCGTTATAACATGGAACAAAAATACAAAGACCTTAACATTTTTGAGTATTGTTTTAACTCAAAATAAAAAGTCCAAACATCTTAAATAATTTATCAGCTTTAATAAGTAATCCAGGCTTCAAGAGAACAGCACTAGTAACTGAAGTAGTAGGCTTAGCTCAGTAGCTGAGAGGGGTATACTTTGATTAATCATGTTTATTCAATCTGCAATTAATCCAAACAAAATGGGTTAAAGCATCAGAAGGTCATAATCTAAAATGCAACACCCCAAGCTCACAACACACACACACACACACACACACACACACACACACACACACACACAGACTCACAATTTTTTGGGAGTTGGCAAGCTTTCTCTACTTTTCCAGTGTGAGGGCCCTAGAATATGCACATACCTTTTCTGAGGTCACAGCAACCTAGAGAAGATGAGGAAGGTGGAAAATAAAAGTAAAGCTCACTTTCTTTTTCTTCTCCAAGCCCACAGTTCAGTCAATAGGTTCCTAAGCAACTCCAGTTTAGGGAAATACTGACAGCAGGAAACTTGCAACTTTCCTGTTTCAGTATTCCTAGACCCACTATTCTAGATGGAAACATCTAGATGCACATTGGAGATAGGTACTACTTACATGTACTTTACAAATCTCTGAAACAAATATGTCAGATTCAGAAATATTTGCTGCATCATGTTAAGTGAATTTGCAACATGACTGGCCAAACACAAGATGTGTGTGATTCAGAAAACCCATCTGCGTGACATAGCTAGGCCAAATAATGGGGTCAGCCATGTTATATGCTAATGACTCTATAATGAGGTTCTGAGTATGATAATGAGGCAAAACAAGGTGGCATAATGATTCAGAAAAGTTTAACTTATGCACAATGATGCTGTGCCCGCTTTATATTTGAACTCTGACATATGCCCGTATTCAGCCACAGTACATTGTGCAATAATAAATGTGCATCTGTTGGAGGCTCGTATTGCAGCTGCTTTGCCTAAATATGTGCAATGTCACCCATGGAAGTATAGGATCATCCAGCCTTGCTTAACATTTCATGCCCCCCACAACACGGATATAGCGGACCAAATAGCTCTCAACCCCTTAGCACAAAAATCTGGGCAAAGCAAAAATTATGGGGGGGGGGGCACCAAAAATATGGACAAATTTTAAAAATTGCTGTTCTAAACTTAGATGGTTGGTAGAATAAAAGGGCTTGTATTACAATGCATTTCTTTTCCAAAATGTTTTTATTCATTTTATAACACAATAACTTGACAGCAAAGTAACAAGAAAAAAACAAATAAACTATATACAATGTTCATAACAACTAAAAAAGCAATTATATAGGAGAACACTTAATATTTTTCTAATAGATTAGACAGTTTTGTCCAAGCAATTAAATGGTGGGTTGTGTTGTTAGTCCTTGCTTTTATAGTACCAATCTCATTCTTACAAATGTATTTCACAAGATGAAGAAACTCAACTTTAAAGACAGGAGTAGATTGGGATTTCCAAATTTTAGTAACCATTTTCCTTGCTATAGAGAGGATAGACATAGTAAAAATATATGTTTTTTATGAATGACTTCAGGAACAGGAACACTGAAAAGGATAAAGGAGTCAGAAATTGTACAGTTGTCATTCCATAGAGCTTTACAAAGATATTTAAAGTCTAACCTAAACGTGGAAATTATTTTGCAATTTACAACCATATGTATCCAGTCAGCGTCGGGGTGTCCACATCTCCAGCATTTCATTTCATCTTTCTTGTACATTATTGCTAGTCTATGTGGAGTGAAAAAACATCTATATAAAAATTTCCATATGTATGCATGCTAGAACAGGGAAGACGTGGATTCCTTCACCAGCTGTAAACAAAGATTTTTTTTATCTTTTTCTGAGAATACTCGTTTATTAACTTCACTTGAATAAATCCAAAAAGAAACATCTGTTTTGCTAAAATAATTTCTGAGAATTTTGTAAATAACAGATATGTACGAAGTATTCTTGGGTAAGCTGTTAATAATTGTTCAGATAAAATCCAAGATTTTTAAGTTACTCTTATTGTAGGCCTCTAATGAGGGTACAAGCTTAGTATGTATAAAATCCTTACAAGTTTGGATGTCGAGCCAATTGCAATTTTGTAAACTATATCTGCTGATCAAATAGTCTGCAGAAATTATTTTATTAGCTGAGATAAATTGATTCCAATATAATAAGTCACCCTTCTTAAATTCTAACACTTTCTGAGTATCAAATGAGATCAAACATTAATTTGTGTAACTAGGAAACATAATTATTAATACGTTTTTAATTGATTAGAAAACATAAGCTTTTTAAACAGCAGCAGTATTTGTTTTATTAGAGGTGTGAGAACAAGTTTTGACCTTTGGGTCTATATCAGAACAATGAAGTTTTAAAACTTCGAATGTTTTAATAGCGACCCATTTTAATCAAATGCTAAAAATAGCGAAGCTGCAGAACACCAAATTCTTTTCTAGGTAAAGAATTCAGTTGACTGGTTCTGTGGCTTCGCTATTTTCAGCACTATGGTGGAGATTTATGGGTCAGGTTCAGGTAAGTGTGCGATTGTGTAGTTGTTAGGATTAGGGCACGGGTTAGGTGAGTTAGGGTTAGGGCACGGGTTAGGTGAATTACGTTTAGGGGTGAGTTAAGTGAGTTAGGGTTAGGGCGCGGGTTAGGTGAGTGTGAGATAGTGACAGACCTTAGGGTTAGGGTTTGGGTTAAGGTAAATGGATAGATAGTAGTGTATGTATAGTTTAGTGTAGGGTTAGCTGTAGGATTATAAGTGTATGTGCGTGTATTGATGTTTTTAGGTGTGCTTGTGTTGTGTGTATGTGTTTCGGAATAGCAAATTTTTTCCCCAAGGAAAAAAAATCGCTGTTCTGAATGTTCGATATTATGTGGTTTAGATATTTCAGTTTCGATGAAATAGCACTCGCTATTTTCATCTTTCGATAACATGATATAAACGTTGACCTTTCACTTTGAATGCATATTTTTAAAATCCATATAAAGATGTTTTTATGTATTTGAGTATATGGTTCAAGCAATGTCCTATTACTATTAAGTAGTAAGGTTTTATCTTTTGATTTCCAATATGATTTATAAAAAGTATTATTCCAAAGCAACACTATGTTAATAAATGCAGAGTTTAAATAAAAATCAATATTTGGAAACCCTACATCGCCGTCATCCCAGCTTGTGGTGTGCCAGAGAAGAGAAATTCTTGTTTTTTGGGGATACCAAAGGAAGTTAAGTAATAAATTATTAATTTTCTGTTTAATTTTGACAGGTGGGGAAATTATTAGAGCTTGGTCAATGAATAAGATTTTAGGTAACAGTATCATTTTGATTAAAGTTAGTCTGTCTTCAAATGTGAAGAAAAGTCTATTCCAAATGTCTATTAGACTAGTAATTGAGTTTATAAATTGTTGGTAATTAGATGTGAGTGATTTTTTTTATAATTAGATTCAATAATGATACCTAGATATTTAATATGTATGCCATCACAGTTTATGTCTCTTTTTGATCTAAGTTTCATAGTAACATTTTTATTCACTAGAAGTGCCTGAGTTTTGTTGTGATTGAATTTTAGACCACAGATGTTTGAAAAGAAGTCTAGATTATGTAAAAGGTGATCTACTGAATTTTCAATATCATTAGAAGTTATTTGTAGGTCATCAGCAAACAGTTGTATCTTGGGGGATAATTTATATGACACTTTATATCCTTTAACACTGTCGTTATTTCTAACATAATTTGCAAGAGGCTCACTAGCCAGAGCAAAGAGTAATGGGGAGATGGGGCACCATTGTTTAGTTTCTCTTAATATTTTGAATGGGCTAGATAGATAAGATCCAATCTTTACATAGGCTATGGACTTTTCATATAGTTTTTTAATTAATCCTATAAAGTTTGGGGAGAAATTGTATTTTTGCAGAGCTTTAAAGAGACACGGCCAACCTAGGGAGTCAAAAGCTTTATCTATATCAAAGCTTAAAATAGAAAGCTCATTTCTTTTTCTTATTTGCTAAGTCTATTAGGGACAGTAATCTAATTACATGTTTTGTACCTTTCTGTTTTTGATAAACCTGTTTTGGTCTTTAAGAATTAATACTGAAAGAATATTATTTAATCTGTCTGCTAAGAGACATGAATATCTTGTAGTCAGTGTTAAGCAAAGAGATTGGCCTGTATGATGTACAAAGGTTGGGCTCTTTATTTCATTTTAAGATGGGAGAGACAATAGAATATTTCCATGAGGGAGGGATGTTTGCTGTAGTTTTAACTTCTTGGAATGCATTAGTTATGATTTTTGGGTCTATATCAGTTCATTGAAATGTCTGAAGTTCGAACACCATAAGTTCGAACTTCAAACCACGAACTGCAAAAACATTGAAGTCTTAGAACAGCAATTTTTATCCCAGGGAAAAAAATCGCTGTTCCAAGAAACACATACACAATACAAGCACAACAAAAAACATCAATCCGCAAACATACACTCAAAAGCCTACATCTAACCCTAGACTAAACTGTATCCACTTACCTTAACCCAAACCCTAACCCTAAGGTCCGTCACTATCGCACACTCACCTGACCGCGCCCTAACCCTAACTCACCTATCCCACCCTAACCCTAAAGTCTTTCACTATCGTACACCCACCTCACCCGCACCCTAACCCTAACTCACCTAACCCACGTCCTAACCCTAACGTCCACACAATCACACACTTACCTGATCCGACCTGTAACTTCCCACCACAGTCCTGCTAATTGTGAAGCCACTGAAACGGCCCACCAAATTCTTTCCCTGGGAAAGAATTCGGTGTTCCGTGGCTTCGCGATTACCAGTGTTCGAACTTTAAAGTCCGAACATCTGGTATTCGATATTCAGCCGTTTTGATGGACTAATATAGACCCTGATTTTCAAGATGTTATCAGCTAAGAGTTTGCAAAATTCTGGAATTAGACCATCCAGGCCTGGTGCCTTTTTTGTCTTAAGATTTTTTATTTGTTCCTTTAATTCTTTAAAGGGGAAGGCTTTATCTGTGTTATTAATATTGTGTTTGAATATTATTAGCAAGAAAGTTGTCTATACTTTTGTTATTATTTCTAGATGAGTTATTATTATTAATATTTTTGTAATGGTTTTTAAAACATAATAAGATATTTTTTAAATCTGTAACTTTGATAGTCTAATTATTTTTAGTGTATATTATTTCTTTTATATGACTTTTCTCAAAATATTTAGATCTAATCAGAAGCCTGTGCATACTCTTGGGATTAATTGAGTAAGATTGTAATCTGAGTTTTTCCAGATTTTTTGATATTTTATGCTGCAAGCCATGGTGGTGCAGTGATAGCATTGTCGCCTCACAGCATGAGGTTCTCCCGTTCGATTCTCAGTTGGAGCGCCTTCTGTGTGGAGTCTCCATGTCCTCCCTGCAGTCGAGTGATGTTCAAAAGACATGCTGAATGGGCGTACCTTCGTTGAAGGTTGGGCGTCGGGCTGGCACCTCGTCACCGTAAAAATCTACTGCCAATCATTAGAGGACTGGAGTTCTGCTGTGGTGACCCCTAACCGGCAAAAGCTGAAAGAAGAAGAAGATTGATATTTTATGCTGCATGATATCCTGATATTCCTTACTCAATTTGCATATGTCAACTAATGCAGATTTGTCATTTGATGTAAGTTTTAGTTTTAGTTTATCAATTTCTTTTTGTATGTCTACCAGTTTTTTCTTCCATTCTTTCCCTTTATTTATGCATTTTCTGAAGGATATGAAGCCTGATACTCAAATGCCTATCATTATTTAGTGAATTCAGTCCTCACTGATTTGCCACAGAAATTCACAAAAAAACACAGATTTTGTAAGGAAAAGACAAAAAATCTGATGCAAAAATCTGGATATTCTGCGAAAATCTGGACAGTTGGGAGGTATTTTGGACTGATATCTTGTTAACAGGAACACTATGTAACAAATTGTGGACATGTGTTGACATTGTCTGCAGCCCAGTAGGAGTTATGGAGTACATATTCCAGTGGATACTAAGGTTAGTATGCCTTTACATATATAAGCTATAGGGACCTTTCAGCAAATGACCGAGGACAGAGTGGGGAGATCTCAGGCATCTGTCTTGGAAATACTTCAACAGTTTCTCAATGCCATGCTTTAGCATGTGGGGGAGTATATGTGGTTCCCATGTTCCCTTTATGAGAGAGAGCCAACACCATGTGGGAATTCTATGATATAGCCCATTTCCTTGAGGTACTGAGGGCCATAGACACTACCCACATTGGTATAAATGCCCCACCTGATGAACTGGGAGGCAAATATGTGAACTGTAAAGGATATCACTCCATCATCTGTCATGTGGCCTGTTATGCTTAGGGAATCATCTACAATATATGCACAGGTCAGCCAGTAAGTTTTTATGACTTTCACATATAGCACACATGTAAGTTTGTGAGTGGGTGACTTCCCGCATGGGCATCTTATTGGTGATATCAGATATATCCTGACAACCTGGTTTATGATGATGATGGTCATTATCATCGCAATCAAACGCTTTTTCTCATTTTTTACATGGGTCAGGGTATTGCACCAACTGCCTCCATCTTTATCAATTCAGTACTACTCTCCTGCCTTCTTTGACAGTCATGCCTGATTGTCACAGGTCTTCTCTCACACAATCCATCCATCTCATTGTTAGATTCCCTTGTCTCTTCTTGCCTTCTTCCTGTCTGTCCCAAATCATCTTCACCACATTGTCTTCTGCTTTCCTGCACATGTGCCTGAATACCATATTCTCCTTGACCTTCTCTGCTGACGTATCTAGCTGGGCTTCTGCAATGATGTCCTCATTTCTTCATCTGCCCTACAATGTACATCCTACCTCTAGTCTCAGGTACTTCAGCTCTATCACTTCCAGCATCCTCAACTACTCTGCCTTCACTGCCAAGTTTTCTGTACTATGCAGAAGTGCTGGTTGCACCACTGTTTTGTTCCCCTTACTTTTTAGCTTCTTTGGTATTCTTCTGTCAGATACCACATCTGACAATCTGGTATTGGTCACACCACTGTTTTGTTCCCCTTATGTTTAAGCTTCTTTGGCATTCTTCTGTTGCATACCACCTCTGGCAATCTGGTACTGGTTGCACCACTGTTTTGTTCCCCTTACTTTTTAGCTTCTTTGGCATTCTTTTGTCACATACCACATCTGACAATCTGGTACTGGTCTTGCCACTGTTTTGTTCCCCTTACTTTTTAGCTTCTTTGGCATTCTTCTGTCATACACCACCTCTAGCAATCTGGTACTGGTCACACCACTGTTTTGTTCACCTTACTCTTTTAGCTTCTTTGAAATTCTTCTGTCACATACCACCTCTAGCAATCTGGTACTGGTCATACCACTGTTTTGTTCCCCTTATGTTTTAGCTTCTTTGGCTTTCTTCTGTCACATACCACCTCTAGCAGTCTGGTACTGGTTGCACCACTGTTTTGTTCCCCTTACTTTTTAGCTTCTTTGGCCTTCTTCTGTCACATACCACCTCTGGCAATCTGGTACTGCTTGCACCACTGTTTTGTTCCCTTTACTTTTTAGCTTCTTTGGTATTCTTCTGTCAGATACAATATCTGACAACCTGGTATTGGTCACACCACTGTTTTGTTCCCCTTATGTTTAAGCTTCTTTGGCATTCTTCTGTTGCATACCACCTCTGGCAATATGGTACTGGTCGCACCACTGTTTTGTTCCCCTTACTTTTTAGCTTCTTTGGCATTCTTCTGTCAGATACCACATCTGACAATCTGGTATTGGTCACACCACTGTTTTGTTCCCCTTATGTTTTAGCTTCTTTGGCATTCTTCTGTCACACACCACCTCTGGCAATCTGGTACTGGTTGCACCACTGTTTTGTTCCCCTTACTTTTTAGCTTCTTTGGCATTCTTCTGTCACATACCACCTCTGATAATCTGGTACTGGTCTTGCCACTGTTTTGTTCCCCTTACTTTTTAGCTTCTTTGGCATTCTTCTGTCACATACCACCTCTAGCAATCTGGTACTAGTCACACCACTGTTTTGTTCAACTTACTCTTTAGCTTCTTTGAAATTCCTCTGTCACATACCACCTCTGGCAATCTGGTACTGGTCACACCACTGTTTTGTTCCCCTTATGTTTTAGCTTCTTTGGCATTCTTCTGTCACATACCACCTCTGGTAATCTGGTACTGGTCTCACCACTGTTTTGTTCCCCTTATGTTTTAGCTTCTTTGGCCTTCTTCTGTCACATACCACCTCTGGCAATTTGGGCCAGTTGGCTGCTGCTCCTTTGATTCTAGGTTTGACCTGTCAGACTTCACTTCTCCTTTACCAGGCCTTCCAAATACTTTAAGCTGTTAACCTGTTTCACAATTTTTCCCTTCTATCTCAGTTTTCATCTTCTACTGATTTCCCACATTTGCTGCCATTACCAGTGTCTTATCTGCACTTAGTTTCATCCCAAGTGCCTTCAGTTTTGCATTCCATTCTTCTATCCTTTGCTGAAGTTCTAGCTCAGAGACTGCCTGTAATGCCACATTGTCTGCATACAGCAACTTTGCTGGTCTGTTCCCTCTGACCAGTTTTCAGTTGCAGTCCATCACCAATATGAACAGAAGAGGGCTCAGAGCTGAACCCAGATGCACACCTGCTCACACTGGGAATCCCTCTGTGAGTCTGAACACTATTTATACTTGTGCATTGGTATCTTGTATATAGCCTACATTAATTCTACCCTTGTTTCTGAGACTTTGAAACATTGCAGTACTGCCCAAATAAGTATTCCTGGGACACTGTCATATTCTTTCTTCTCTCTTTTTCATATATCCCAAAAAAGTCCTGCTCCCCCCAAGCTTGTATACGATGTCTGCTCAATAGCTCTTGTCTCTCTTAAAGAGAGAGTGGCAATCTTGATAGTAATATATCCACAAGATCAATGAATAAAGATGGGGCCCACATTCTCAGGTATTTTCTTTTTGTCTCCCACCCTGAGTAAAGGTTACAGTTTCAGCCCCTCATTCTTCTCCTAACCATATTTGATCCCTCCAGCACCAGGACCACTTTAATCAATTAAAGGCCATCATGGGCTTATTGAGGAGTCTAGCCCTCTGTACAATCAGCTGATATATGATATGCACAGTTATGTAGAGAAATCCCACAGTGTCATCAGTAATGCATGCACCAGTAGCTTTTTGACAGGTTGAATCATAAAGGAGTTGAGCCACACTGGCAGGTTACGAAACAGAATACGTTTCCCGAATGGGTGCACTGTTGTAAAGCTAGATGATTATATCTGTTTAGGTGTGTGCAATATATTTAATAAAGCTATAGAGAGTGTGTTTTCTCTGCTCTTTTTACAGTTAAGCAAGCAGTGCCAGATTATTGTTCTGTGCTTGATGCTGATTAGAGATATTATTGAATTAAGCTTCATGAGCAAAGTTCCAAACAGTGTATTCACAATTTGTCTTTGAAAATATAACATATTCTCATACTTGTGTTTGACTTTTCATCAGCACCTGTAATGTTCAATAAGCTGTTGTTCAAATAACTGAAGAACTTGACTGTATTTTTAATATACTAACATTTTTAATATATTGATGCTTATTACCTCAGTGGTGCAGCAGTTAGCATTGTTGTCTTACAGCAAAACGATCTCTGGTTTGATTCTCAGCTGGGGTGCCTTCTGTGTGGAGTCTGCATGTCCTCCCTGCAGTCATGTGGGTTTCCTCTGGATGCTCCGGTTTCCTCCCCCATTTCAAAGACATGCAGTAGGTGGATTGGACACTCTAAATTGGCCATAGGTGTGAGTGCATGTGTGAGTGAGTGGTACAAATGAACTATCGCAGCAGGGCTAGCCACCCTGCGGTGTAAACTTTGGCTCGAGATAATTGCCACTGCTGTAGTGACACCTGATCTCATGTGCAAAATGGGAAAAGGGGTTGAGGATGGATGGATGGATGGATGGACAGGAATGTTCAGTTGGACTCTTCCCTCATTTCTAGCTTCTTAACTGTCTGTCTCACTGAAAACATTGGTTCAGTTGTGCTGCATCCTGATCTGAATCCTATTTGCTCAGCACCCATCTTCCTTTCTACTATTCTGCATATTCATTTATCAATCACCCTCCGCAAAACTTCATGCAGTGTGATTGGAGTTTGATACCTATCTACTACCCACATTTACAAATGTCCCCTTTGTCTTGTGCACTGGTACTAAAATGCTTATTCTTCAGTCATCTGGGATATGCCTTTCTCTTCATACTGCTGAGCGCCCTCTGAAGCCATTTCTCCCCTAACTCATCCAATATCTTGATTGTGTCTGCTGTGATCTTATCTGAGTCTGCACCTTTCCATAACTTCATTTTCCTTAGTGCTTTTCTCACTTCTGCTATGGTGGGCTCTTTCTCTTCTTCTTTCATCATAGTCTGTGTCTGTGGCAAAACAGCTTCTGTGGGGTTTTCTTCCTTCAGAAGCTTCTGGAAGTAATCCTTCTATCTACCTTTGATGTCGTATGGACTGGAGAACAGGTTATTGCTGACATCCCTTATGAAGGGTGTCTGATGACTATTTTCTTTATATTTCTGTCTTTCCCTTGCAACCTGATAAAAGTTTCCTTGTGCCATTTGCTGAGTCACTTTTTACAAACTGGTAGAGTGCATCTGATGCCTTGTTCTTTGCTATTGCAACTGCTCTCTTAGCCTCTTTGTTAGCCAAACAGTATTCAGTATTAGCCTTGTCCATCTTTTCTATCTGTAATTTTTTCACGCACTCCTTTCTTTTGATGATTTCCTGGACTTCTGCATTCCGCTACCAGCTTTCCTTATGTACTTTATTCCCATACCTGGCTTGGCTGCATAGCTGTTCTATAGTCCTCACACATACTGTTGTGAGGTGCTGCCATTCTTCTTCAACTGTTTCTGTTTCATTTTTTCCTGAGGTGCTAGAGCCTGAAGAATTTCCTTGAACTCTTGTTCTTTCCCTCCAGTCAACCCCCAGGATTTCAGCTTAGTCCCTGCTGACCTGAGATATTTATCTGACTACTGATTCAGCTGATTGTGGCAATTGGTCGTTTATGCTGTGAGCTGACTGTTTCACTGGGGATGACTTTGCAATCACTGCTTCTACCCCAATACCCTTTCATTACTAGGAGAAAGTTTATCTGAGTTGCATTTTGACCACTACTGTATGTGATCTTGTGACTTTCTCTATTGCAGAACTATGTGCTGGCCACCATCAAGCCATTTGCCAGACAGAAGTCTAGATCTCACGTGTGTGGACCAAGGCAGTCCTCATATCCTGTTCTGTCTGTCCTGATATGTGCATTCAAGTCCTCCTTTAACAACACCAACACATGTTGCACTGCTTTATCTAGTAGGTCCTGCAACTGCTGTCTGAATGCATTCTTTTCCTCCCTATCACAATCCCATTGTGGAGCAGAGGCTGAGATTATGAATAGTGCCCTCTCCTTACACAGATGTGTGACTGCCGTTACTCTGTCACTAATTCTGATGACATCCCTCACTGTCTTCTGAAGCCTCTCCCTCACTAGAATTCCTACATCATATCTAGTCTGTCCTCCACCTGAACAGTACATACTGGATCCCAAGCCATGTGGCTTTGCTGCACTGCCCTTCCGTCTTGTGTCCTGGATACAAAGGAAGACCATCGTCACCCTCCTCCTTACCATCAGGTCATCCACTTTCAAGCTGTGTCCTGACAGTGAACACATATATTGAATGCAATAATCCTTTGTTCATGTTTGGCAGGTTGATTGGTTTTATAATCAGCTTTCCCTCAACAGAACTATCCCAGGTGGAATACATGGTAGTACTGTATAAGTTTGGAAGCTAGTGGGGAAAAAACTGATAAAGATCTGGAAGGTTTTGTTTAGCAGTATTTTAATAGGAGGAGAAGCACCAACACCCTGGAAGAAAGCTGCGGTGGCTGTAAAACCTAAAGATGGTAAAGTCTCATCAGATCCAGATTCATATTGGCCCACTTCAATTCTAAACCTTGATTATAAAGTGTTTATGTCTATAATGACTAAAAGAATGGTAATAGTGATGCCAAAATTGATATCTATGGATCAGTGTGGTTTTGTGCAGGGAGGAAAACATTTGACAACATTAACAGAGTAATGATGATCCAGTGGGAAGCAGAATGTAAGAAAATGCCACTGTTGTTGGTGGGTCTTGATGTAGGGAAAGCATTTGACAGATTAAGCTGGGATTTTATGAGCAGTCCAATGCAAGTATTTGCATTCCTGATAAAATTATAAGGTTGATAAGATGGTATATGAAGAATGGGAGGCAAACATTAAAGTGTCTGGGTTCCTCTCTGATAATTTCTGTTTAAGCAGAGGAACCAAACAGAGGTGTCCTCTTTTGCCTTTGTTATTTGAGTTATATTTAGAACCACTGGCAAAGAAAATAAGGGACTCAGAAATTCAAGGATATAAATGGTATGGTGGTCAAGAAATACTGGCTTTATTTGAAGATGATATTATTTTATACCTGATAAAACCAGAAAAGGTCATTTCGGTGTTGTGGAACATTTTGAGGTAGTTTCAAGTCTTTTCAGGATACAAAATTAATGAAGCTAAAGCAAAGCTAATAGCTGTAAACTATGTACCTACACATGAATTGCTTCAGCAATATCCATATTTATGGGAACATGATAAAATTAAGTATATATGGAGTATGGATTAAAAAAAGATTCTGCTGTGGTAGCTAAGCATATGTTGGAAGAGACTAAACAAAACAAAATACAAAAACTGAGAAACTAGAAGCTCTGTTTTATAGATATTGATAGTAAGATACAAGCACTTAAAATTTTTATTAACCAGAGAAGAAGTTCTGGATAGCAAGTAACAAAGAACTGAAGGATTTTATCTGGTAGGGAAACACGGCAAGAGTCAAATGGGATAAGCTGATTCTACCAATAGAACAAGGTGGTTTGGGACTACTGATTTGAATGGGTATTTCAGAGCTACATAGTTAAGACTCCTATACATAGCACAAGCGAGAGCTATAATTCAAAGTGGAAATGGATGATGACAAAACAAGGGGGAAGCTCAAGAAACATGGAGAGACTGGGATTTTGGACGCAGATCCTTAAGGTGAATAACAATAACCATACAGAATATTATATTCATAAAGCAGCAGGAAGTATTCTAAGAACTAAGCCAACATAGGAATGGAGAAAGGAGATTCTGCTGATAGAGAAGACTCCAATTAGGGATACAGATAACAGGCAACAGGGGGCTGGAATTTATTGGAGAAAATTGGCAAAGGAGCCAAGGTATTGGGAGCAAATAATTAGAGAGAGAGAAAGCTAATAGAATGGGAAGAGGCCAAGAATTTATTTTGACTGCAGGCTAGAGATTGTCTTTCCTATCAAAGATTGATATCAGAGTATAGGCAAAGAGAAAGAAATAGGGGATTCTAAGTCAAAGACCAGCACTGATAGAGTTTTTAGTAGAATCTAGAACAGAAGCTGATGTTAAAAAGGGATAATTATTAGAGCTTATAAAATACTGCATGATAACTATAAGAATCAATCATGGGAGTTCAGTTCAGAAAGGATTGGGAAGAGAGACTGAATAAGCAATTCACAAAGAAACATTGGGGAGATACATGTTTGTCTCCCAAACATGCAACAACGTCTAGAAGATTTAGGATCTTTGGAAGTGTTTGCATAGGCATTTATATACCCCAAGTAGACGCCAAAGAATTTTTCCTCAGATAGATAGCACATGTTGGAGGTGTGATGGAGATGAAAGAGATTATTGGGAACATATTTTTTGGAGTGTAATGAGTTGCCAGACTTTAAATGTTCCCTGCAGACTACTCTATCAGGAAAACTGGGTGAGCAAATTGGAATAACTACGAAAATTATTTTTGAGCTATGATACAGAGTCAGAATTGCCTAGACATAGTAAGGCCTTGCTGAGTCTAATTATGGTGCTTGCCAAGAAAGCAATTACTAGAAAATGGAAATCAAAGTCTAAACCATCTGCACTAGAAGTAGTGAATTTAGTAACAGAGATAAAACAACTGTAAATGGGATCTTTAGAAAAGAGTGAGAGTAAATTACATAGAAAAAATGGGAATTGTGAGAAAAATGCATGCAGATGTATATTTTATATACATAAAAATAAAAATATGTATATTTTTATACTAATGTTGAGGGATGTATTGATCAGAATGGATTAGCACTGTATTTATTGAACTAATGTTATAGAAATTTTAGAATGAGTGTTTTACTGTATCTTTAAATTTTTGTCATTTTATTCAATTGGGACTAATTACCACCACCAGGTAATTAGGAAGGAGGTATATAAGGAGGGACTGCAATGTACTTCTTATTTCTGATGAAGTCCTGGATATACTAGGGTGAAAATGTGGTGTCTTTGTAGTGTTAAATAAAACAGACTTTATTTGCTCCTTTTTACACTGTGTTGGTGGCTTTGTTTTGCTGGTTCCTAGGTGCTTTATTTTGGATGTTTATTGGTTGTGTTTAAAGCACTATTCTCTTTTATTTCTCAGGTCCTCAACCTACTTATCACTGGCAAATAGCCATGCCCAATTTTGGTGACATTATGGTCATCATGACCAAATGACTTAGAGCCAGATTTTACACCATCAAGTGGCTAGCCCTGATGCAGTGCACAGTCAGGGATCTGTGTTCTCCTGTTTACAGAATACTGTGCACTATAGCTGATGCTCAAAGCAGTTGGTCTATACGACTGCCCCCCCCCCCAGGTAGGCATCATCAAGTGTGTGTTCTGGTGCCTGAAACTCAATTCTTGGTTGAGTTTGATGTGAAAACACCCAGCATGTATTTGGGAGGTGAGAGGAGCCCCACACAAACACAAGGAAACCATGCAAACTCCACACATACATTGGTTAGTGACCAATTAAACCAAAATAAAATGATTAGCAATCCAATGACAGCAGTGGTAAACTGACACTTTAATAAAACAAAATAAAATAGAGTACAATGATAAGCACTTTTGTCTCATCAAGGAGACTTCATCAGATAACCAAGTTACATCACTTATTACCTTAAATACCTTTCATCATCAGTACATTAAGCATCAAGTCATTAAGCAATTTGACTAAATGTTAACTCTTGAACTGCCAATATTTTAACAATTTTGCAAAAGTACCACTTAATATAATTTGTAAAAACTCAATCTATATTAAAAATTATGAAACTGTAATAAAAGGTACAAAGACCAAAAAATTAATTTAAACACCATAAAATAACCAAATTTTATAAGTTGTTCATACTATCCATCCACTTTCCTTACACCATAGCTGCCTTCTCCTTAAGTATAGGCTTAAGACACACATGTTCATTGAGCTCAGGAGGGGAAATAGCTTTTAATCTAAGCTGCCACATCAATTCTTTCTTTAGTAAGGTTAGTTTTCAATCACCACCAGTAGGCTTGTGTTTTATGATGTCAATAATCCCAAATCTAAATTTTGTGAAATTAACACATACAGTGGAGTGTCTAAAAAGAGCATTGGTCTCCTTTATTACACTTATTTCATATAGGTGTTCATACATTCTGGTTTTTAAAGCTCTCTCAGTCTTGCCTATATAAAAGACAGAGCACACTTCACATTTGACCAAATATAGGAACCTTTTAGAGCAAGAGTTACCATTTCTAAAATCAACTTTGCTACACAGACCATTTTCCAAGACCATATGTTCACTCCTTTGAATAAAAGTGGATTGCTTACACTTACCACATGGTGCTGTACCCCTTCTAGGACCAGTAACATTTAATCCACCTGCTTCAAAAATCTGTTTGAAATTTCTACCTGTTTTGAAAGTAAACAGGGGTGTTTGTCCTGCTACTTCATCTACATCATTATTAACTTTAAAAATATTCCATTTTTTCCTAACTATGTCCTGAATATGTTTATCACCAGTCTAGTAGACTATAAAGATGTTGGGGCAGAATTGGTTAAGGTTAAAGAGATGAAAATTGATGCTGCCCAGATAGGATGGTGATTAGAATTATCAAAGAAGTGCACCAAGGTTGGGGTACAAAATTTAAACCACTTTCTGGAATAGGATTGAACAAGCCCAAATTGCCTGGTAGGGAAGTGAGGTATTAGAATGCCTTAGTTATGGAATTTAATCAATACGCAAAACATATTCAGGACATAGGAACAATTGGAATATGCTACCTAATCTATCCCTCTCACCTTCCACTTTTTCCTTGACTTCCTTCCCCAGCTTTCTCTTCTTTTTAAACAAATGAACACGTGTACCAGAAAATATGACTATACATCTGATCCATACCTATCAGCTCACCAGATATTTACAGAATGTCTAGACATTTGGCTCATATTTTTGGTGTGTTCCTCATAATATTTGTATTTTCTGGCAAAGCATTGCGGATTAAAGTCAGTAAATAATGGCACACATTAGAGTTCAGACTTCATATCCTTCTGTGAATGCATAATAATTTAAAACCTGTTATTCTAGCTAGCTTTTACATTTATAGAAGCAATATATAAAAACTGTCCTGATTTTGGACCTTTGCTACACCATTTATTTTGGCTTTGCCAAGAATTCTGCAGCTAAGAAGTTAAGAGGTATGGTCCTACCACAACTCCATCCTGCTCAATCCTTATTTGTTCACTTTCTGTATTACAATCTGTTTGCTTCCCTTTTTCATCTCTATGATGCATACCCATTTCCAGCCTTTCATACTGTGTATAACAGGTTGTGTTAAGCACTCTTGATGGCCATGTAAATATGCAATTGATGAGAAGTGGCACTGTTTCTTGTATGGCAACAATGAAGTCCAATCAATGTCATGCACTGTATTGGCCATGGATGTCATCAATTGTGCAAAAGAAATGAGTGCCATTGGACAGCAGTTGGCAAATATGAAATGGAGTAAATCTTATGCCTTTAGTCTGACTGCTTTCATTGCTCTGCTTGTCCATGTTTAGTCTGTAAATGTGTACCAATCACTTGATATGTGCTTTCCTGACACCTCCAGTGTGAATTCTGCTGTGGCTCACCTTGTTAATCCACTGTCTGGGAGAATATTGCTCAACAAAGTTATAGGTTCATATCTCTTGATGCCTGTCCTTTTCTTCCTGTTTTCAATCTGTAAATGTGTAAGAATCACCTGAGATATGATTTTTTGACACATTTAATGTGTCTCCTTCTATGGCTCACATTGTTAGGGAATTGTTGGATAGGATGTAACAGGACAGAGATGATGAGCCAAATCCCCACATGGTTGAATATTTTCATTTTTTATGACATCCATGCTATAATACTTGTACACTGATCAAACGCTGATGTTTTCAGAACTGGTACATCAGTACATCATGTTAGTTTACTGTGTCCCCCCTATAGGTCTGAGTTTCATATATTCTAAGTTCAGATATTTTACATTGGTATATGTGAGTATGTCAAATTTCCACTGTGCACTTCATTTCTGCTTTGGTCAGCAATTCCCTTTTCAGTCTCCCATTGATTGCTCTACTACTACCTGTACACTCCACATTTGGGCATCACTGACTTATTTACTTCTACAGGACATTTCTGTGCATATATTTTGCTTCATTTTCAACAAAAGTTTTGTTTGCACAGCCTTGTAGTAATTAACATAGACCTTTGTGATTAGTCAGTGTTTACGTCCACTGCTCCTACTTTACTCTGGGTGCAGAATGGTCCAATATGATCCCTACTATAGTCACAATGAGAAGTTCATCATCTTATGCACTGGCCTGAGAGCATATGTAATTCATAAGCCTTGGGGCTCATAGTGCATGTGTCGTAAACAGTATTGACATAGTGCAATCATGGACACAGAGATTCCGCATCCTTGTGTGACATCCCCTCCTCTGGGCCAGTAATCAATTAGCATGAATCCCCACCACTGACATCATTGAGGGACATTCACTTGGAACAAAAATAGATGCACCCAGTATTTCCAGATGCAGCTCTCTGCATCAAGCACAATTTCCCTTAAAAGCACCCAGGAAACACACTCAGTCTGGGGGCTGGCTTTCCCTCTCTCACTCTCCTGGTCCTAAGTAAGACTCTCCACTGGCACAACTATAGAGTTGAGTCCTCAGCTGAGTATCCCCAGACAAGTCCTCCACCACTCTCTCTGTGAAATCAGTGCTCTGCATCCCTGATCTAAGTAGCTGATACACATGTCCTCTGAGATTTGATTTTCACACACACACACACACACACACACACACACACACACACACACACACACACACACACACACACACACACACACCTGGGAAAGGCTGTCAAAGATTTACTAGCTAAGCCCCTCAGCCCAGACTATAAGATAGTTAATGTTAATGTTGACCAACCAGAAAATCTTTCAGGAGCAGCCACAGTGTCACCACATAAATATAAGTACTCTCAAATGTTAAAATATTCTCTAAAGGATCAGCCACAATGAAAAGTTTAAATATATTTAATAATAAATAATAAAAGTACTTGAAAATACTAAATATATATTTACAATAAACACTAGTGTTTTAATCACAGGAAATATTAAAATAACCCAGATGAATAGATTCACACAGACAGAAAAACAGTACTTAACTGACCTCACTATATTTCCATGACTCATCTAAAGAATTACTACTCACTGGTTACTTACTAAAGCGAGGCACGATGAAGTGGGTGAATGGTCTTTCTTCTTAGTCAGGTTTCAAAAGCAGACTGCTCTGAGACTTCTGTCTCATCTAGTATTAAAACATAATTTCAGTGCTGGATTACAGAATGACATCACATGCATCTGGTCATCTGATTTCTGGTTTCCATACTACCCCATTACTAGAAACTGAACCAGAATCTCGCACATACGTGTTACCATACACACAGATATAGCTTTGCTAAGATGTGTTATAGCATCTGGAAGCCATAAAACCATTTCAACACTTCCACCCTTCCATGGTATCAATTAGTTCACTGCTAAGGACAATGCAGCAGGATTCCTAGTCCTTGTTTTCAAGACATCTTGTCTCTGGCTGCAAACAGAATTGTAAAATGCAATCTTTATGGCCTAAACCAGGTAATTTAATTTCAAACTATTTTTTAAAGTTAGCTGGACCGAGATTAACCTCTTCTCTTCCAGTATTCTCTGTTACAATACATTAATTCCAACAGTTGCAATACAGTCTGACATACAGGTGTATTTTTAACACAAGCAAATTTACAAATAGATTTTTAACAGAAGTACCTGTATAAATCAGCTTGATATACAAATTACATATAATTATTTAAAAAACTCCAGCTAGCTATGCTGGCATGTTACACATCCACTGCCCTACTTTTCCTGTCATAGCTGGCAACACTTAACATCATCACACCTTGATATATGCATAATAACTAGATTTAACCACAGAATATATGATACTACCAATAGATTATCCCTACGGAAATTGGTGGCTGTGCATTTTCTGGGGTTCAATGTTGGGATATGTTTTGGTGAATTATATATTAGAATCATGATTTTATGGGGTTACGCTATACTATATCAATGGTTAATACTTCTGTTATATTTATTCAAACACATTAGGCTGAATTTTATTAATACATTACTCCATAAGTTTTAATGGAGGGTATCAAGGACCCCTTTTGAGTAAATGAATTTTTTCCATTTTACAACATATTTCTTTCTTTTTTAATAGCAAGATTGTTGTTTATTTGATTTCTCCATGCATTTATGTTGAGGTGTTAGAACAGGTTTGGATTTTTTTTGTTTGTGGTTTTATTTAGTTATGGGCAACAGGATTAAAGTGCATTTTTTGATGTCAGTAATATTGCTGTTTGTTTCCAGGTTGCCCCTCAGGCTAGAGAGAGAAGTCTTCTCAGACTGACTGGCTCACTTTATGTTTGACGTTGAGCCCTAGACAAAGAATTGTTGAAATTCCCATCTGCAGTTAATGGGACAGAAGCATGGTCAGGTAGAAACCCATATTTTATCTACACATTGGAGAGTGTGTCAGAGTATAATTTGTACGTTCGCTGTGACAGCTAGCATAATTTTCATATTTGATGAGCAGCCAGAATATTCACACTTATATCTGGTATGTGAATGAGTGTTAAATTATGCTGAAATAATACATAACACTCAGACTTAGAAAAATCTCTAAATTGAAAAGCAGAATTTTAGAAAAAAAATCTATTTCATCAGTATAATGTGTGAATGACCTGAGACGTACCTCCCTGGATTACATGAAAAGAGACATAGAGGAGCTCTCTGATCATGTGGCCCAGGCCAGTATGACCCTGACTTTGAGTAGCATCTTACCCTCACCAAGAATGATACCACAGTATAAAGACAAAATGATCAATTTCAACAATTGGCTAAAGTATTGGTGTCACTCAAAGGGGATCCAGTGTCTGTCAGCCTGGGATGACATGCTTGACAAGCCACGTTGCTTCGCTAGGGACTGCTTGCACCTGTCACCCCTGGGTTTTTGAATACTGGCCAAGGCTCTTGCCACCCCCATAGTGCCTTTTTTTAGGCAAGGCTCAAAAGACAAACCCACCTCCTTAGACAACACAAGGAAAAAGAAACTAAGGGTAATGCTGCTCAACACCAGAAGTCTAAACCTCAAGATTCACGCACTCGAGGCTCTCCTCAGTATGGAGAATATCGATATCTGTGCAGTAACAGAAACCTGGTTCAAGGCTCCCGAGAGCACCCCAGCACTACCAGGCTATACCTCATACCATGCTTTTCGGCCCCAAAACTTAGACCGAACCACAAGAGGAGGGGGAGTATCCATATTCATCAAAGATACCCATACCTCCAGGCAGGTGGCACTGCACGAAGCATCTGAGACCATCCATGTGCAACTATCAGTGGGCAAAACTGCCTTCCAGTTTATAGCCTGCTACAAACCACCCTCCCAAACTCAGGAACCCCATTCAGCCTTCCTGAAGACATTGGAGAATATGAAGGTCTCTCCAAGCACCATTATAGAGGGTGACTTTAACTACCCAAACATAGACTGGGAGCACTACTCAAGCCCCAACACCCTAGCCCAACGGTTCCTAGAATTTATAAACTCAAATGCTATGGAACAACTGGTCACCACTCCCACAAGAGGGGAAAACATATTGGACCTGATCATCAGCAACATGGGGACTATATGTTCCATACCAGAGGTATACCTCTCATTGGTAAGATCTGATCATAAATTAATCACTATGGACATCCATATCCCGTCCCCACCCCCAGCAAAGGAAACCACGGTCAAAAGCTTCTCAAAAGCAAACTTCCCACTTCTCAAAACCGAAGTGAAATCCTTCAAAGCCCCATGGCCAGTGGAAAATACGGCCGAAACTGCAGAATCCTTTACAAACGCATTCTATGGATACCTACAGGAATGCATGGATCGTGCTATCCCAAATAAAACCAAGACACATTCCTCCAAAGGCAGGAGACCTGTCTGGTGGACTCCAGCCATAAATAAGCTGTACAACAGAAGGAGGAAACTACTACATGATAGAGCAAAATCCCTGAAAGGGAAGGCAACTCTGATCAGTACTAGCAAGAAATTACGATCCCTCATAAAATCATCTAAGGCCAGCTTCGAAAGAAAAATTGCACAAGACGCTAAAGATAATCAGAAGGCTTTCTTTAGTTATGTCAGAAACCTGGGTGGAAACTCCCAAATATCCTCTGAGTTAGTGCAAAATGACAAAAAATACACTGAACCCACAGACATTGCCAACATCCTGGCAGACAGGTTCAGTGCAAACTCCCCCCCCCCCCTCCAAATGGGCAAATGACTATCCCAACAGACTGTGGGCTCCCTGATATCACAGATGCACAGGTGAGAGCTGCCCTCTCCAAAGCAAAAAACACAGCATCAGTGGGACCAGACAGTGTCCCGGGCTACGTTTTACATGAGCTCCAAGAAGAACTGAACCCTCACTTAAAATCACTGTTCATTCTCAGCCTTACAACAGGATATGTACCCAAAGAATGGCGTACAGCAACAGTTGTCCCACTCCATAAAGGTGGTGCCACAACGGACCCTGGAAACTATCGCCCTATAAGCCTAAGTAGCCTGGTCTGCAAAGCTATGGAGCGTATCATCATGGAACTCATAAACAAAGACATTGGGAACCTCCAAACACTGGATCCTACCCAATTCGGCTTTGTTAAGGGCAGATCTTGCCTCTTGAACCTGGTCAATTTCTTTGAAACAGTCACCAAGGCCATAGATGAAGGGAAGGTAGTCCACACAGCCTACCTTGACCTTGCAAAAGCCTTCGACACAATACCCCACTCGGACATCATAAATAAGCTCATCAGCTTAAATATCAACCCCTATGTCACAAGATGGGTTGCAAACTGGCTTAGGGATAGAACCCACATGGTCAGAATTGCAGGTGCCATGTCAGACTCTAAACCAGTTACAAGTGGCGTCCCACAAGGCACAGTCCTGGGACCTCTCTTGTTCGGTATATATTTATCTGAGGTACAGGCTAACACAGGAGGACTATGGCTGACAAAGTTTGCAGATGACTGCAAACTGGGGGCCATAATTGACTCGCCTGCTGACACAAGCATCCTCCAAAAAGGTCTCACGGAGACGGATAACTGGTGCCAGAGCCATGGCCTAAAGCTAAATGCCAAAAAGTGCATAGTCATCCCCTTTGGGAAAAACAAAGTGCCCACAAATTACCACATAGGTGGTAATCCATTAAGTACAGAAGAAGTAATTAGAGATTTGGGGAACCAAGTAGATTGCAATCTCTCCTTTGACAATCACATTGCCAAAGTGGTTAGAAAGACATTCTATATAGCCCACCTTATCATGAAGGAGTTCACATCTAGATCAAGAGAGGTCATTGTGTCCCTCTACTCATCATTCATCAGGCCCATAATTGAATACAATGCCCCATTTGGGATGTACCTTACCCGACACCTGCTATAACTAGAAAGACCCCAAATGTACCTCACCAAGAGGATCAAGAGACTCAAACAGATGCCCTACGCAGTTAGGCTAAAGAAACTCCAGCTCTACTCAGTTGCTTACCACCTACACAGAGGCAATCTGTGCCTGACGTATAAAGCCATGTCCAACCCAGAATTAATGGACATGCACCATCTCAAGAAATCCAAATTCATCAGAACTACATGCTCCAGTGACTTAAACTTCAGCACAGAAATAAATAGAACATGTTGGAGGGACAGATCCATATCCCAGAGGCTCCCCTCACTCTGGAACAAAATCCCAATCCATGTCAGACAGAGCCCCTCAATGATCCTCTTCAAGAAGAATCTTGACATTTGGATGGGACATCGTAAATTTACCCCTGGGATCTCTCTGTGTCACTGCTAGACAGAGGCATGGTAAACTAACCTTAAATGGGCAATCTTCTGTGATCTACTACATAGAGGCACAGTCAACTAATCTAAGAAGGGTGGCAAAAGCCAGACACACTCTGGCTAGGCTTGTAAATGCCCTAGGGCAGATAGCCTAGTATCAACCTATGAACCTATGAACCTATAACTGCAAAAGTAGAAGCACAACATGTAGAACACTGAACCTATAATTTATCTTCTTCTCTTTCGGCTGTTCTCATTAGGGGTCACCACAGCGGATCATCTGTTTCCATTTCTTCCTGTCCTCTGCATATTGCTCAGTCACACCAACCGCCTGCATGTCCTCTCTCACCACGTCCATAAACCTTATCTTAGGCCTTCCTCTTTTCCTCTTACCTGGCAGCTCCATCCTTAGCATCCTATCATTTATATTCTAGCAAAATATTCTGATTTATAAATAAAAACCATAAAAACAGCTTAATAAATGACTTTATTTAAAACAAATAAAAACACTGATAATATAAAACAACTGGTAAGCGCTTTCATGCTATGCTAAGAACTTCGTCAGACCAAGTTATACTTAATCAATCAAAGTTTAAATAAGCACGTAAAATCACATAACCCTTCCAGTTAATGAGTTAACCCTCTTCTTCTCAGCACTGCTTTGTAATTTTCTCTGTCATTCATTCCGGGGTTACTACATACATTTAATTTTATCTGCCAGCAAAATTAAAACCAATCCAACTCATCTTCAGTATCCCATTTCATAATAAAATCACTCACTTGATCAATAATAAAAAACTTAAAATCAACTTTATTTGCATTATTAAAATGCTTTTGATTCACATGCCTAGCCGGAGTAGTACTTAAATCCATATTTTCAACTGGCCTTAAATGTTCATATACTCTAGTATGAAACTCTTTAACCGTTCTGCCAATATAAAAGGTAGGACACTGGCCACATAAGACTAAGTACACAACATATTTAGATCTACAGTTATAAGAACTATATAATCTAATTTCATAATTTCTTGCTGCTACATTTTTTAAAATATTCTGATTTGTTTGAGTAGGTTACTTAAAGATAAAAGATTATATTAAGTTGGCACTTGACACTGTGACACTTATTTCTGCACAACTCAAAGCATCAGTATGTCTGAAAGAAAAAAAAAAAGATCAAAAGTCTAACCATATGAAACTACTAATTATGACTGGTAAACTGACTGATCCTATGGAATGAGTCAATAATGCAGTAACTGTTGTGATGGAAGATACGGTCAGAATCCAAGTAGACCCTCAAGACCTTAACAAAATGGATTTTGAGGTAAAATTTTCCACTACAGACAGCATAAGAGATGATTGCAATGATGCCTAATACAAAATTATTTGCAGTACTACATGCTAATTGGGGATTTTGGCAAATTAAGCTATGCAGAGATGGTTTAAAGTTATGTACATTTAACACAATATTGGACAGTTATCGATTTCTGAGACTACCATTTGGCATTTTATTAGCTCCAGAGGTCTTTCAGAGAACAGTAAGTGATATAATTAAAAGCTTGAAAGGAGTTGTGAGCCCAAATGATAAAATTTTGTGATGCAGTCCTACTACGTAGTAGCACGATATCTGTGTAATTAAGCTACTAGACAAACTAAGGTCACAAGGTCTGAAATCTGTATAAAATGTTAGATTGGAATGCCACCTCTGAAGAAAATGAGTGATTACAGCCAGGTGCAGGCAAGGTACATTATACTGTAAATATGCAAACTCCAACAGACATCAATGTCATTCTTGAGACATGGTACAGTACCTGCCTAAGTTTATTTTTCACTTGTGATACCTCTTATAAAACTACTTGTGTACAGGATACAGATCAGAGTAGAAATGAAGAGCAAATTCAGAATTTTAAGTTATTAAAGACAATGGTTATTTAACTATACTTTGATACAATGGTATAGCATCACCTTCAATATTTCAAGGGGATGTCAGTCATAAAGGGCTAAGAGTGCTGCTGCTACAAAAAAGGCAGACCAATTGTTTATCTTTTGAGAATATTGACTAATACAAATAAACTAGATATGCCAGGCTGAGAAAGAAATGCTAATCATAAAGTTTTGATGTCAGAAATTCCATAATTATGTATATGGGAGGCATATTAAACTAGAGGCAGGGAACTCATAATTATTTACAAAGCATCTTCAGAAAGACTTTGTATAAAATACCTGCAAGACTGAAAAAAATGTTGCTAATATTTCAGAAATCTGATGTGGAATTGTATTACAAGTCTGTATACTGAAGCAATGCAGATTAATTTTGAATAATTGAATAACATGTTTTATTTTTGGTTATTATTCAAATTAATCCCTAGAAGAAGACCTTGAAGCTCTGTGGGCTGTGACATAAATTCTATTGCCTCCTGAAACAATACAAGAATTCCAGATAGCTACTAGAAAGGAACAGAAATCCTGATGGTAATACATGAAGGTTGGTTAAATAATGAGAATCATCTTCATCTATTGATACAGCAATACTATTCCCAGGTCTATATCAGAATCTCGAAGTCTGACAATATCGAACACGATATTGTCGACACGAGATTACCGAAAGCACACAACATCGAATGTTTAAATGGAAATCTCTGTAAGGGGAGATTTCCATTTACTTGAATGTTGTGCGATCTCGGAGTTGGTATATTTAAGTAGCGGGGGTGTGGGGGGTGCAGGGGGGCTTGCCCCCCTGCGTAAACGCTTTAGTTACATTTTTTTTAGTTTCAGTTATTTTTTTTATAAATGTTCGATGGTTTAATACTTCGATGCATAAAGTTTGATCTTTATGCATTCGAAGTATTAAACCTTTGAGCTTATAATATAGACCCCTATACCCTCAGAGAAGAACTGTTGCGCACTCAAAGTTTGTTGTTTAAAGGTGAGAAAGTCATAATTCCGTATGTAGTGAAAAACTGAATGTTTCTGAAAATCTATGAGTTTTAGTTGGCAATAACTAGGTAGAAAAAAGGCAACATCATAATATGTTGACCAATGGTAGAGGTAGACAAATGATGCAAAACTGTTTGCTGAGAAGTGTGCAGAGAAATCAGAATTACAAAGAAATGCCAATACCCTAAGAAATTCCAGAATTACCAGCTGTGTTAGTGGAAAAAAAGAGAAAAAAAAGAAATAGTGGTTTCTAAGGATGAACAGACATTTGTATCTAGCATTTAATGTTGCGTTATGCATCAAAACTGGCTTGAATACATCCTTCTGCATGGAGTGTTCCAGAAATGTGTTGAATGCTAACTGGTGATAAAAAAGAAATCGGCAAAAAATTAATTTAATGCCAAGTTCTATGCACATGTTAATAGTTGCATAGATCCATCTGTTCCCTCAGAAATAAATGCAATACAAAATTCAAAAAATAACCCTTATGGTGGAATCCTAATATAAACAGGCTCTATAATAATAGAAAAAATATTGCACATAAAAATATTGCACATAAAAATCACATTCTTGTTAAACAAGGAATTCTGAATCCTGATGAAATCAACCAAAGCAAGATATCAGGTAAAATAGTACCCCGGTGAAAGATAACCACAAGGCGTTCTTTATCTGTATTAGAAATCTCAGAAATAATGCCCATCGCTGTGCAGAGCAAATAGTAAATGATGGTCAGATCCAGATGACATATATAGTCTACTAGTGGATAAATTAAATTACAACTTCACGGCCTTCTCCCCTCAAATGTCCACATCTGGCCCACCCTTCAAATCTCTCAAGAACAAGAACACTACGTTTATGTGGCTTGCCTGAAATGTGAATTGTCAGACCCCTTCCAGTGGCTATTCAACATTAGCCTCAAAGCAGACTTTGTGCCAGATGAACAGATGATAGCAACAGTCATTTCCCTGCACAATGATGGTGATACAATATGCCCAGTTAATTAGAGCCCCTTCAGCATTACAAAATGCTAGTTAGGGACCGATAAGCGTTAGCAGGCTCATCTTTAAGGCAATGGAATGGATAATTATGTATCTATTAAATAGAGATATAGGTGACCTGCAAACTCTTTTCCCAACCAAGTTTGGATTCATCAAGGGCTGGTTCTGTCTACTTAACCTGGTTGATTTCTTCAAAAAAGTCAGTGAGACAATGGATGAGGGCAAATCAGTGCACACTGCATATCTGGAGCTTGCAAGGGAGTTTAACACCATCCCATACTCAAGCAGCATACATAAACTATCACAACTAAGTTTTAACTATTCTGCAACTTGTCAGATATCAAATTGGCTCACAAATAGAACACAGGGATTAAGGATGGGTGGCTCTACCTCCCACAAAAAACCTGCCATTAGTGGAGTCCTCCAGGGTTCAGTCCTTGCCCCACTTCTATTTGGCATTTACTTCTCAGAGGTCAAAACTAATGTTAAGGAATTGTGGCTGACCAAGTTTACAGATGATTACAAATTTGTTGCCTGCAAGCAAACAACTATACTAGGCTGCCAAATGGACTTCTTAAGCACAATATAATCCAACAGTAAAAACCAAAAGTCCAAACGTCTGATACAAGTCACTTTATTCAAATGTAAAGCTTTCAAGTTCCAATGGTGCTTTATCAATGCAGGATAAAAACTTACAGTGATAGTTCATCATATATAGTGGAAATCATAATAAAGCCTGCCTACCAAAAAAGTCATGTGACCTTCAATAAAACAGTAATACATAAAATCCATCACATATATAAAATCGTTCAAAACATATAATATAAAATATAATTATAAACACAATCATTATAGCAGCAATAAAATATTTATAATCATAATTATAATTATGAATATAATTATAATTATAAAGCCCAGTGATCATATTAAATATGATTATGTTTAAATATTAAAATATGTTTGATACTGTTTGTCACATTAATGCTCTATCCACTCTGAAATAATTTATTTTTATTTATTTATTTTTATTTATTTTACATTTATTTTACATTTGTTAACCGGGCTAATCTAACTGGATATATTTCCATTTTCAGTAGAGGCCCGGGGAGAAAAGCTCCGGCAATTATAGAACTTAAAAATTAAAAATTAACAGAAAGGATTATAATAAAAGTACAACAAGAAATACTACCTAGAAATAAAAAGTTTGCTGTACAACAAGTAATAATAATATAGAGTAGGAAATTACTCTAATAAGTTTAATACTTATACTAGAGAGAGAGTTTATCAGCATATTAATTTAAGAGCATCAGTTAGTCTATCTTACAAGGAATTAGCATGTAACAATCCATTACGAGTGTTAGTAATTTAAGTAATTAGCATGTAACAATCCATTACGAGTGTTAGTAATTTAAGTAATTAGCATGTAACAATCCATTACGAGTGTTAGTAATTTAAGTAATTAGCATGTAACAATCCATTACGAGTGTTAGTAATTTAAGTAATTAGCATGTAACAATCCATTACAAGTGTTAGTAATTTAAGTAAGAATAGGAGGAATAAGAAGTAAAAGGCACTATAATTAGTAAAAAGCAAATAATTAGTCAGGGTTGCTGCAGGGGCATAACCAGTGTGTTTTGAGGTGTTTTTTGATTTATCCATTTATACTCTATACATTCGGTCTTATTAATGATGTCTCTGTAGTAGTTTCTACATTATCACAAAGTAAATAGAGTTTACCAATGATTTCAAATTGGGCAATTATCTCCTCTATTACTTGTTAATCATATCCTCTAAGATAGAGCAGAGAATAATAAGAGACTGTCCTTAGGTTATATAATGAGATTTAATAGGTGGACTAGTTAAGTAAAAAAAATATTCAAAAGAATTGGGCTATTTTACAGTCCAATACAGATTTACAAAAAATTAAAAGATCGAATATTCTCACATATGTCAGAAATTAGGAGAGGTAATGATACTAATGCTTTATTTAATCATATAGCAGAACATGGCAGTGATCATAGTTTTAAGTTTAGGGTTTTGCAACAGGTATTTAAGAATAAAAGAGGAGGTGACAGCATTAATAAGACTGAATGTATAGAGTATAAATGGATAAATTATTTCAGAGCGGACACTCCACCAGGCATTAATGTGACAAACAGTATCAAACCTATTTTAAAATTTAAACATAACCATATTTAAAATGATCACTGGGCTTTATAATTATAATTATAATTTATAATTGTAATTATATTCATAATTATAATTATGATTATAATTATTTTATTGTTTCTATAATGATTGTGTTTATAATTATATTTTATATTATATGTTTTGAACGATTTTATATATGTGATGGATTTTATGTATTAGTATTTTACTGAAGGTCACATGACTTTTATAAGATGATTGGTAGGTTGGCTTTATTATGATTTCTACTATATATAATGAGCTATCACTGTGAGTTTTTTTCATAGATTCATAGGCAGGTACTAGGCTATTAGCCCTAGGGCCTATATTAGCCTAGCCAAAAAGGTACCCTGGCTATCACCACCCAAGAAAATTATTTTCCTGTGCCCCTTTTCTGCATTGATAAAGAGCCATTGAGGCTTGAAAGCTTTGCGTTTAAATAAAGTGACTTGTATCAGACATTTGGACTTTTGTTTTTTTTTTTACTGTTACAAATTTGTTGCTATCATAATCTTTCCAGAGAATGTCATGATCCTACAAGAGGGCCTGTCCAAAGCACATAGCTGGTGCAAAAGCCACAGACTGAAACTAAATGCCAAAAAATGTATAATTGTATCTGTCACACTGCCAGCCCAGCTATCGGGAATCTTGTAAATAATTCTATGTCTTATGTGAATATTGATATGATTTATACAGGTGTGTGTAAAATACTGAGCTATAATGTAACCACAGCATGGCCTACTGGAATAGAACAGGAATGTTTTATTTATTTATTTTATTTATTGACATTTGTTAACCGGGATGGTCCAACTGAGCCAGGGGCCCATTTTCAGTGGAGACCCGAGGAGAAAAGCTCCAGAAGTATTACATATTTTTGCAATAAAAATCAAATCAAAAATAAAAATAAGAGTAACAAATTAAAACCAGGATGAAACATAATAAGAAAATCAACATTTAGAGAATATTTGTTTATAGAGTAGGTTAAATAACAATTGACAGGTCTAGAGAATGTCACACATGAAGTACATACAAATAGATAAACCATTCAATCAAAAACATTTTTTTCTTTTTTTAAATAAAGATATATATGAATATATATGCTATGGAAGTGAGGGGAGAGGGAGGTATAAGGGTATATGAGGCAAGTACAAGGAAGTAAAGAGTAGAATAGGGAAAAGGAGTTAAAGTTGAGAAGAGAAGAGGCTAGATCAAGTGGGGGTTAGACAAGGGCAGGACCATGTACTCTGAAGAAAGAAATTAAGTTATTTTTTGAACAGATGTTTTTGATGAATGCTTCTTATGTTTTGAGGGAGTGAGTTCCAAGCAGTGCAACAGAGTATTTGTAGAGGGACTTTCCTATATTTTTATTGGGTTTATAGATGTCAAGGAGGTGTTTGCTGGAAGTACGAAGGTGACGATGGGGGTTGTAGTAGGGGACTAGGTTGGAGAATAGAAGGCCAGGAAGAGGGGTTATTCAGGATAGAGTGTATAATGTGAAGTTGGGGTAGAAGTAGTTGTTTAGAGAATTCTGGCCATTGGAGTGATTTAATGGTGAGACAGGATTTTATAGGGGAGATTAGAGGCAAACCTGGATATTTTATGATAGGTTTTTTTCTAGTTTAGTGATAAGTGAAGTTTGAACATTAGTAAGGACAGGGGCAGCATTGAGAAGACAAGATAGAAGAGGGGGCTGAGCGAGGGAAGGTTTGAAAGTAGGTGACAGAAATTTCTGGTTGCGATATAGAAGTCCAAGTTTCTGGTGGGTCTTTTTTATACATTGTTGGATATGAGTATCAAGTTTTAGTTCATCATCAATAATTACTCCAAGTAGTTTGGTATGGGGCTTGGGTATGATGATGGCGTTATTAAGAGATGTAATAGAGAAAGAGGGTTTGTGCTGGGTGAGTGTTTTAGGGAAGAAGAGAAGGAGTTTAGTTTTTATTAATTGTTTGTCAGACAGCCAGTTTTCAACAGAGGTGAAGGTTTGTTGAGTGAGAGCTAGGAGTTCAGAGATGTTGTGGGCAGAGGTGATAAAGGTGGAGTCATTGGCATATTGTAGAAAGGGATTTATTTTTAACCCATGATTTCCAGGTGCTATCTCTTTTGTGCATGATCAATCGGGTTTGTTTTGTAAGCTAGAGGCATAGCTGGATTTAATTCTGATTCAAGAGTGTGAAGGAAAATCTTATTGAAGGACTTTACAGCCTCATTGAGAGGGTAGTGGTATAAGAAGGACCAATTGATGCCAGGTAGTTTAGAGTTAAAAGTGTCAGGGTCAAAGTGGGTGAGGTTCTGGCATATTCTGTAAGTATGGTCTTTGGGAAAATGTTGAGTGAATCTATGAATAAAGGATGGGGAGTGATTTTAAAGTGTTTGGAAGTATGCTGGGATATGGTAATGGCTGTGAGCTAAGGTAAGAATCCAGTCAAGGATAGGTCCAGAAGGGGAGTTTTTGTTAGTTCTAGTGGGGGTAGAAATGTGTTGGTGAAATCCATGGAGGTTGAAACTATGGGTGGGGATAAGGGGGACAGTTTAGACCAGTCTATGTTAACATCTCCAAGTATGATGGTTTCATAGGGGACATGTTGGGTGAGCCAGGAGAGAAAGTTCTCTAGGAGTGGAATATTATTGCTGAGGGGAATGTATATAGAGACTATCGCAAATCTTTTGTATGAGTTTAGGTAAGAGTTAACAATTAGGATTTCTGCAGGTGAGAAAGATGGAACAGAGATGGAGAGAGTGGACAGGTTTAGTAGTTCAGAGTACATGATAGACACCCCCCTCCTCACTTATTGGTTTTATCTGAGCGAAAGATATTGTACCCTGGAGGTAAGATTCCCAAGTTGAGGATGTGTAGTTTAAGCCAGGTTTCCAATAGTAGATGTAAAAAAGTCCAAAAAACCAAGAAAACTAAAACAGGCGACCCAGGTACAATCGCTGAAGACTGATTTATTAAAACGACACAAGGTACTAAGCGCTTTCACCCGTAAATGTTCTGGGCATCATCAGAGTACTAAAAAATACATACACTAGCTTCCATTTAAATAGATATACTAATTAACTAATTAAACAATTAGTTGCCAGTGGTAACATATTGTGTAGTGAAGTTTATAAAAGAAATAAAACACATACATTTAATATACGTTTTAATAAAATGGAAGCATTCTCAAGAAAGGTACGGACAAAAGAGGACTTTTTGGAATTGAATACTTTGGTTGTTAACCATTCTAGCTATACTTTGTGTGACTCTGATATATCGCTACTTAATAAGGGCATGAATTTCATTCCATCTCAGCCCAGTAAACTGAATGAAACTTTTTGTGACCTTAGACTTTTTGCACGTAAGGTAGCGTTAAAAGCTTATTTTAAGAACAATGATGACAAGTGTATTAATGCCTCTTTTCCTCAATTTATAAAACGTAAAAGTATTTTTACGCCTTCATTACCTTCAGCTGTTGAATGCTTTGTCAAGCTTTGTGAAAAAGATTTTTATTTGCATTACTGTACTGGTAATAGAAATAACAAGTTTTATAATTTAAGTAGAACAGAATTTGTTTCTTTACAAACTCTTCGAACAAATGAAAATATCATTATTACATCAGCTGATAAGGGTGGGGGGGTTGTTCTATTAGACTCAAGTGCTTACATAGATAATATGGAACTACTATTAGAAGATGTTAACACTTATAAAACATTGATGGCTGAAGATGTGGATAATATAATAAGAAATATTCACGACAATTTGTATGACATGCTAATGTGTAGACAAATAAGTAGTGAAACATATGAGTTTCTTCATGTTGAGAATCCCCTAATCCCATGTTTGAAGGGCTTGCCTAAGATTCATAAAGAAACATTTCCTGTTCCTATGCGTCCCATTGTTTCTGGCAGAGGTTGGGCCACATATAATATATCTGTTTTCTTAGAGAAACTATTAAGATCATTAGTAGATACCATACCAACGATACTGAAAGACACTTACCAGCTACTAAATGATATTGAACAACTACAATATGATCCTGTTAAGACAAGGAATTCTCTTTTAGTGACACTTGATGTTCGAAACTTATTCACTTGCATACCTAATGAGTATGGTATACAAGCCATCAGAGAATTAATTGCAAGTGAGACCACTTTTAGCATTAATAGACAAATTCTAGTATGCCAACTTTTAGAATTGGTATTACATAACAACATTTTCTTATTCCACAAGAAATATTATTTACAGCTATAGGGTGTCGCTATGGGCACCCCATGTGCTAATACATACGCTAATTTAGTCATTTTTTTTGGGAGAAGCATCATTTGTTTAATAGTATATGGTTTGATAAAATCCAGTTATACAGGAGATTTGTATATGATGTGATTATTGTGTGGCAAGGCACTCATTCTGAATTTCAGATTTTTTTAAATTATTTGGAGTCCACTACAGGATTTCTGAGATTTACGGCTGAATACTCAGAAGATATTAGTTTTTTAGATGTAAATCTTATGCATAATAATGACGGCAGATTAGTATCCAAATTATATAGGAAGCCATGCTGGAAAAACACGTTATTATGTTTTAACGGCATGCATCCCAGACATATGTTCTCAGGTATCATAAAAAGCCAGTTTATTAGATTGACTAAATTATGTAGAAACCATGTTACTCTACATAAGGAGGCTGATGCCATGGAACATTTATTTATAGATAGAGGGTATAGCCCTAGTTTGGTCAGAGATATAAAAAATACCATTATAGGATCACTGGTAATACATGTGGATTCCAATGATGGACATAATGTCAATACTCAACAGCCCCAGCATATTCCATGCTTAAGACAACAGGGAGCCTATGGAAATAACAAGCTGAGGTATATGATGAAGTATACTAATGATGTTATAGAACTTAAGAAGATTGTTAGTAGGCATTGGAATGTACTGACCATGGAAGACTCGATTAGAAACATAGTTGGAGATAGACCTTCTTTTATGTTTAAGAATTGTGACAACCTTAAGTTAATATTTAATCGTGATTATAATAAGATAAGACATGACTGTCCTATAGATTCATCCAACAAAGGTAGTTTCCCTTGTGGGAGATGTAATATGTGCCAATATATCACAGAAATACAAACGTTTCAACATTCTTCTGGCTTTTTCAGATTTGAACCCAGAGTTTTTGCTAACTGTGACACAATGAATTTGATATACTTGGCAACATGTTTACAATGTGATGCGTTCTACATAGGTTTAACAAAAAGAAAATTTAAGGAAAGGATTTACAATCATATTTATGACATCAGGAAAAAGAATGAGTTGAACGCTTTAGCGAGACATATTCATATACACACTGATCATAGCTTTAAATTTAGGGTTTTACAAGTTGTCACACAGAGTTTGAGACTGGGAGACAACCTGAATTATTTAGCCAGATTGGAACTAGAATGGATATTTAGGACAGGGGCACACCTACCACCAGGTCTGAACCATTATGTTTCACTGAAACCTATACTAGAAGACAATACTCATAGATAATATATGACTTCTAGTTGCTGCATGATATATAATACTTTATGCTTGAATTTGTATAAGTTTTAGTTGTAATGGCATTATTATTAGATTAACTTTTGGCCTATGATATGTTACCAATATAACTGTTTTAAACATATTGCATATAGATTTAGGAATTTATATAGGAATTGTTTTGTTTCCTATGTTTAATTATACATAATGTATACATTTTTAGTTTGAATTTGGCATTCAAAGTTTTATATTTTAGGCATATGTTTTATTTATATTAGTTTGATATTGACTATTTGTTTCCATATGGACTTAATATTGTCTAATTTGTTCATAAACACTCCATATGGTTTTTATCATATGCAGAATAACAGCTGTTGATTTGTTTTTATTTATAAAAGCTGTATGCAATACTGTCTATATAGGAGAAATACATATATATATTTTTATACAGTTATATGTTTTTATAATGGATATATAATATGCTTCATATAAGTATGTATAGGTTTTATTTTTTTTTTATTATTGAGCTTCGTTGAGTGATTACTACAACATATGTCAGTTGCGGTTATGAATAAGCCGCATATAATGTTGTGTTGAAAAATTATGTACTAGGACTTTAAAATCTATGTGATATAGTAGATTAAGGATTGTTTTATTTTAATTGTTTAATTGTTTCATTAGTTGAATCTAGTTGATTGATTGAGCTATAAAAGCAACCATGAATTAATATATGTTAGATCTGATGAAGCGTGCAGGTGGCACGTGAAAGCGCTCATCCTTTGTTTTTATGGTCAATAAAACTTGGATTATATTGCAACAAGGACTTATATTTCTTCATGGTGACTTCAACAGTTTACTTTGCCTGAATTCATCTGTTTTCATTTGGCTGTTGAGTGCTTCAGGAGGTTTGTGGTATTATTCAACTCATACTCAATTAACTAATTAAACAATTAGTTGCCAGTGGTAACATATTGTGTAGTGAAGTTTATAAAATAAATAAAACACATACATTTAATATGCCAAGACTTGTATAAGACAGGATATGCAAAGTATAAACTATCATACTGAATGTCTGTAAAACTTAATAAACAATGTCCAATAACAACATTATAATAATGGATAAACTGACACATTATAAAAACCATGAAGAATAAATAATTAAATATTAAATAAATACACAAATTCAAAAATCAACTCAATTTCAAATAAAATGCGACTTATATTTAAGAATACTAGCTATTGAAATATGTTCGTTAATACCTGGTAAAAAACTAGCATTTAGTCTTAGTTGCCATAAACATTCTTTAGCCTCTAGTAAGGTCTTATCATCACCTCCTTTGTTATTATTGTGTGCAATTCTATCTATCACAAAAAATAAGAACCTTTTAAAATTCTGACATTTTTGACTGTGTGTGTAAAGAGAGCTAGTATTTCTTTCCTTTTTTATGTCTCTAATATGTTCTACTATCCATTCTCTAAGCTTTCTAATAGTTTTGCCAACATAATAAGCTGGACAAGATGAACAGGTGGCAAGATACACCACCATTTTGGTATTACAGTTGCAGTGACCTGGACATCTGATAGTTTTACTCTGAAAAGGAGTAGTACATTTATACCTCCACAAAACCCTATGATTCACTTATTTGAAAGGCTATGTGAAACTCCGATATGATGAATATTGATAAATGAGAAAATTACATCTGAAAATTTGACTTCAGCTGAAAAATTTTGTCTTAAGGAACTGACTACAACAGACAAATTTAGGGTTATGAAACCCGACAAGAGTGGTGGAGTTGTTATTATGTCTAAAACTGACTATTTGAATAAAATGACTGTAATGTTGAGTGACAATACAACATATGAAAAAGTGTCCAAACATGAGTTGCATAGGGCCTACACTAAAGTAGATTGGATACTATATGAATTTTTGATGGATGGAGTCATTACTAAAGAAGAATATAACTATTTAATAGTTGAACATCCTATGACTCCATCCATCTTTGGTATTCCTAAAATTCATAAGGATACTAATAATCCACCATTTAGGCCTATAGTGTCTGCCAGAGGGTCCAAAACTGAGGCTATAGCCTCCTTTATAGATGTTCATTGTAAGGAGACGTTAAAATATTTACCACACATATTGAAGGACTCCTGGCATTGTTTGGATAAAGTAAGAAAATTTTGTTGGCATTGACCTAGATATGATAACGGCAGCCATTGATATTGTTAATTTATTTACAGTGATTCCCCACAAGTTGGGCCTAGAAATGTTTGAGGCCAGTTTATTGAAATTTAGTGATTTACATAAGGTAAAATGTAGACTTTTAGGGGAACTGATGGAAATAGTACTTGAAAACAATTACATTTACATCAATGGTGAATATTATAGACAAAATACAGGGGTAGCTATGGGGGCCAGGTGTGCCCCCATTTATGCCAAGTTGTGCTAGCTCTTTGGGAAACACAATATGTTTTCACGTCCAGTCATTGGTCTAACATTGCTCTCTAGATACCTGGATGATATCCTTATTTTTTGGAAGGGTAGTAGAGAATTGTTTTTAGAATTTGAAAATTTTCTTAAAACAACATCTAGTTTTTTTGAGTTTTACTAGCAAGATATATGATAACAACTGTGAATATCTGGATATATTATTTTATAAAAACATGGGTAGGTTAGAATCAAACATTTATAGGAAAAAAACACATTCTAACTCTTTTTTGCATTTTGATAGCTGCCATCCGTATTATCAAAAAAATAATCTAGTTAAAGGACAGATGGTTAGGCTTTCAAGAATTATTAATGATGACACTATTTTTTGTATTGAGATCGAAAAATTATCCAACATGTTTTTAGACAGAGGCTACCCACGTGAACTAATAAATAAGGTTAGTGATTAGATATACAAGAAAAGAAATCAAGTATATAAGCCCATAATAAAGTTTGGATTTGATAACAATATATCTAAGAGTAAAACAACAATCGGAAATGACACTTTTGTTATACCATTTAATGAAGCATCTCTTAGGATAGTAAATACAGTGCGGGAGACCTGGACTAGTGTTTTCATGAACAATGGTGAATTAATTGACAACATAGGTCTTTGCCCTAAAGTTACTTACAGTAGAGGGATGAATTTAAAAGAGTATCTTGAGGCATCTAATAGCAAGAATATATTTAAAATGTCTAGGATGAGTAAATGTAGGGCATGTCGTACTTGTAAATATATTAACGATGGACCATACGCTGTAGTATATAATTTTGGTAAAACTATCAGATGTCCAGGTCACTGCAACTGTAATACCAAAATGGTGGTGTATCTTGCCACCTGCTCATCTTGTCCAGCTTATTATGTTGGCAAAACTATTAGAAAGCTTAGAGAATGGATAGTAGAACATATTAGAGACATAAAAAAGGAAAGAAATACTAGCTGTCTTTACACACACAGTCAAAAATGTCAGCATTTTAAAAGGTTCTTATTTTTTGTGATAGATAGAATTGCACGCAATAATAACAAGGGAGGTGATGATAAGACCTTACTAGAGGCTAAAGAATGTTTATGGCAACTAAGACTAAATGCTAGTTTTTTACCAGGTATTAACGAACATATTTCAATAGCTAGTATTCTTAAATATAAGTCGCATTTTATTTGAAATTGAGTTGATTTTTGAATATTGTTTATTTATTTAAAATTTAATTATTTATTCTTCATGGTTTTTATAATGTGTCAGTTTATCCATTATTATAATGTTGTTATTGGACATTGTTTATTAAGTTTTACAGACATTCAGTATGATTGTTTATACTTTGCATATCCTGTCTTATACAAGTCTTGGCATATTAAATGTATGTGTTTTATTTCTTTTATAAACTTCACTACACAATATGTTACCACTGGCAACTAATTGTTTAATTAGTTAATGAGTATATCTATTTAAATAGAAGCTAGTGTATGTATTTTTTAGTACTCTGATGATGCCCAGAACATTTACGGGTGAAAGCGCTTAGTACCTTGTGCTATTTGGTTTTTATAAATCAGTCTTCAGCGGTTGTACCTGGGTCACCTGTTTTTAGGTTTCCAATAGTGTAAAGATGTGGGGAGATGTATTAGAAATCCAAGAATGCAGTTCTGTTATTTTATTTACAATGCTTTGAATATTTAATGAGAAGATCTCTATTGATTTAGGTGGGGGAGCATTGTTAGGAGGGGGTAGGTGAGGGGGAGAGGTTAGTGTTGAGGTATTGTGCAAGCAAGGGGTAAGGTCTTGGGTTGGGGTGGATATCCCCATCCAAGATAAGTGCATCAAAGAACATGAGAGTATAGAAGCATAGGCTCAGAGTAGAAGGATATCTAGGTTTCCAAATAGTGGGGAGAGATGAACTAGAAAAAGTGGTAATTTTGAAGAGGTCAGATAGGGAGGTGGGAAAGAATGATGGTGAGACTAAATATGGGTGACAGAGTGGGTGTTGAGAGTATGGGGGAGGGTGGAAGAGAGGGGTTGAAGGCAAAGTGAAATATGGTAGGAGGTTGTTAGTGAGAGGAAGAAGAGAAAGGAGACAGAGAGATAGAGGTGCCGCATGATAGGAGATAGAATAGGGAGAGGGAATTAATAGTAAATATGGCTGATATGTAGTGGTATAGGGTATCAGAGTGGGAGTGGATGGTTCAAGATGAGAGTAGGAGTGTATGGTAGGGAATGGATGGGGCTAGAAAGGGGATGGGGTAGGTAATGAGGCTATAGGGGAGGAGAGTATAGAGGGAGTGGTTGTCAAGGAGAAAATGTGTTGATTAATTAGAGTGGCTGATTGGGTGGAGGATAAGAAAGGGGTGTGGTGTAGAGAGTACAAATGTAATGAATTAGGGAGTGAGTGGGAATGGGGGTAGGGTAGGGGAGTGGAGTGAGCCTGAGTATAGCAAGGGAGAATGGAGCAGGTTATCCCAGCTGGAAGAGGTGCATGAATCAAGAAAAAAAAAAACAATCAGGTAGACTGAAATGATGGTAGTTTACAGGTAAGTTATACGCTGCCTTACTGGTATCACATGTTTTGGGGGGAATATGTATTTTACAAACAGCAGACACTTTTAGTCCTGAGCTTATATTAGTTTCCTTTTCCACCAGATAATAGCTTATACTAAACTGAGATATGTTAGGAGTCCTGAGGGTATTCTAAGGGAGAATTATGTTATGAGAACAAGAGAAGGGGGGAAGCTAGGAATCAGGGCTTGGAGAAAGCTGTGAGATGAGAAAAACAATCAACCAGCTAGCCCAGGTCAGTACCTAAAGGGGTCTGTTTATCTATGTGAACTCAAATGCAGACTTAGTAGAGCATCAGGGAGGTAGAATATAAAATAAATGCAAAGCTTTGCAAAACTGTATATATTTGTTACAATAAATGGGAGAATAAAATATGACTATAAAATAAATGTAATATATAAGATAAATAAAATATAAGAATATAAAATAAATACAAAGTTTTGGAAAACTGTATATATTTGTTACAATAAACAGGAGGAAAGTTGGGGAAGGGGTCCATTAGTATGCACATTAGAAGAATCAGTAGGAGTATCACAGAGAGAAGATTATAATAGACCTGCACTGCTCATAGTCTGTTGATAAAAGTAGGACTTGCAGTAGCTTTTACTGGTTTGTACAGGGTTCTGCTTTCTGTGTTCTTGTATGCAGGCAGTTGCTTCAGTTTTTTGTTTTTGTTGGACTTTTGAATGTGGTTAAGGGAACTGTGAACAGCCTGTTGATAAAAGTATGACTTGCAGTAGCTTTTACTGGTTTGTACGAGGTTCCTGCACTATTGTCTCTGTTTAGATTTATATGTTTAATGGAAACTGGAACATGCTAACTTGAAAAAAATTCAGAGAAAATAATTAAAATTAAATTTTTTATTATTGCATCATAAAAGTTAGTTTCAATGTAGCAAGGAGACAGGATGTCTAGAACTAGGGTGCCTTCTGCATTGTTTTGTAAGTGTTTTATTGTTTTATGTCTCCTAGCTGTTGCAAACATCTGAGGGATATGTATTTTCACAGAGAGATGCTAAATTCTGTTAGTTTCAGACAAAGGAGGTTTAGCTTGGGAACTAAAGTCAAGTGATAAAAACAGATGTCATCCAAGCTAACCCAGCAGTAATATTTGATATTAATTTAAGAACTCTCTCAGAGAGAGGGGGAGCATTTTGTATTTGTCTTTGACCAGGAAACACCCACTCACCTGCACCTGCCTTGCTGTAAGTAATTTTTTAGGGCATAGTAACTCTTTTAGATTCAGGCAGGAATATAATAAAGTTTAGCTTAGATATTTTCTTTATTTGAGACAGTCCTGCAATGTTGTTTTAAATATTTCCTGTGATTTTGAACTCTGGTGTAACTGATTACTTACTGAGTATTCTCTTGTTCTCTTACTGTTTATTTATTATTAAATATATTTAAACCTATGTTTGTGGCCAGTGTTTTGTGAGACATATTTAAGCTCTGAGAGTACTTACATATCTATTTGGTGATACTGTACAGGCCACTCCTAATAGCCTGGTGCTTGGTCAAAACTACCATTTGGATTAATAGTAACATTACACAGTAGGATTGGACATCCTTTGTTAAGGGCCATAAAGTATCTGATAACAGTTGGGTGGTGGCAGTGAAAACTACCTTATAGTCTGGGCAGAAGGGGGCATAGCCAATAAACCTGTGCCAGCCTTTCCCAGGTGTGTGTGTGTGTGTGTGTGTGTGTGTGTGTGTGTGTGTGTGTTTGTATATAAAACAAATCTCAAAGAGTGTGTCTGTCAGCTACTTGAGCAGGGACATGAAGCACTGGTTGGACAGAGAGGGTGCTAAATGTCTTAGCCTGGCCACTTAGCTGAGATAGCAACTCTATGTCTGTGCCAGTGGGGAGTCTTATTGGGGATCTGGAGAAAGAGGGAGAAACCAGCCCCAGACTGACTGTGATCTCTGTGTGGTCTTTAGGGAATTTGCACTTTACTGTGTGCATATACTTGTTATCCTCCAAGTGTGTATGTCCCCCACTGTTGCCATTGGTGAGGATTGAGGTTCCTTGATTACTGGGCCAGTGCAGAAGCATCACTGTATCCTTCAGCAATCATGACTCCCTTTGTAACTATCACACTGACAACACTCACCTGAAAACTGACCCCATAGTGAGAGATCTGGGAAGCTATGCTGAAAACGAGTTATCCTTTTTCCATGATATGTTCACAATTGTACGTCCTTTTTCATTTCATGACTTATTTCAAAGGGTATGCATCCAGATCTAGGGCCGTGATTGTTCTTTTGTACTTGGCATTCATTAGGCTGATCATCAACTGCAATGTCCTTTTCAGTATGTACCTGTCCAAACAGTTGTCGCGGCTAGAATGCATGCAATACTCCTTCACTAAAAAAAAAAAAAAAAAAAAATCAAGGGCCTCAGTCATAAAGACTACACAGACTGCCTCAAAACCTCGTCTCTCTTCTCAGTATCACAATGGTTACTGAGAGGCGATCTCTGCCTTGCTTAGAGTCTCGACATAAGTTGTTCTGTCAGACCTGTAGCACATTCTGAAGTCCAACTGTATCAGAATCATCTGCATGAGGACCCTCAATATCTTTTGTAAGATTAACAAAACATGCTGGAGGGATAGGTATGTATCACAGAGAATACCACTTATATTGGACCGGCTTCCCCTCAATGTGAAGCAGAGTACTTTTCTTACTCTAGTCAAATGTAACTTGGATGAATGAAAGGGGAGCCACAAATTCACCCCTGGTTTAGTACCAAGGGCCGTCATGGATAGGGAAAGTATATAAGCAACAAACATATACTCGAGCAGCCCATCTTTGGAGATTCATATTGC
>NC_056741.1:1446432568-1446457568 GCF_019279795.1 Protopterus annectens | reverse complement strand
TATGTATGAATGTGTGCATGTACTCACATGCATGTGTGTATGTGCATGTGTTTATGTTCTGCAATGAGCTGTTGTCTCATCTTGAATAACATTCTCTGCCTTGCCGCCACTGAGTGCAGAGATATGCCATGGCTTCCTTATGGACATAAACCTGAACCAGATTAAGTAACTGATCGGTAAATGAATACATGATGGACAAAATGTACTGTTTGCAGATTAGCACACAGGATTATGGCTATACTGCTAATGATCTTCACCCTGCAGTCCTGGGTTTAATTCCCCCAGTCTTTCTTTTGCCTACTTTTGGAATCTGAGCAAGTCTTTTAACCAGACAGTGCTTTCTGGTTACCTCTGAGAATATAGCAATAACCCACGCCTGGGTGTGGGTAATGCGGGATTTACCCACTGTTGGCGTGGTTTGGTCCCGACGGCGACCAAACAAAGACAACCGTGGATAAATCCCGCATTACCCACACCCAGAAGTGGGTTATTGCTATTATACTATGACATTATTTAAGAAAAGAAATAATTACTTTTCTTAAATAATGGCATTGTATAATGCCTCTTTGCTGCCCTTCCGCAGCTGTCTGGTATTCGCGGCAATTCTGATGTACTGCGCATGCCTCACGCAGTACATCAGAGTTGTGGCCAAAAGCAACGGAGAAAGCAAGATCTCTGTTGCTTTTACTGTTCGCTATGTTAAATGGGTTTAACATAGCGAGACAGCTTTAAAATAAGCAACGGAGATGTCCGTTGCTTATTTTAAAGCTGTCTCGCTATGTTAAACCCATTTAACATAGCGAAACAGTAAAAAGCAATGGAGATCTTGCTTTCTCCATTGCTTTTTAAACCTGTCTCGCTATGTTAAATGGGTTTAACATAGCGAGACAGCTTTAAAATAAGCAACAGAGATCTCCGTTGCTTATTTTAAAGCTGTCTCGCTATGTTAAACCCATTTAACATAGCGAGACAGGTTTAAAAAAAATGCAACGGAGAAAGCAAGATCTCCGTTGCTTTTTACACACTGTGTCACTATGTTAAAGGAGTTTAACATAGCGGAACAGCTTTAAAAAAAGCAACGGAGATCTCCGTTGCTTTTTTAAACCTGTGTCGCTATGTTAAACTCTTTTAACATAGCGAGACAGTGTTTTAAAAGAGACTTATACTAATGGAAAAAGTCTGGGCGACCGGACCTTTTTCCATTAGTATAAGTCGATTTACAACGTGCACGCTGGCCAATCAGCGTGCATGTTTTGGAATATTAATGGGGGGTCATGGTATAATGAATAATAATCTAACCCAGTCAGGCAAAGTGGATCCAATAAAGGCAAACACCACTTGTTAATTTAACAGCACACTTTAAAGTAAAATAAAATAAAATACAGGGATGGCACAAGAAAAACTTTAATAAACAGATTAATAAAATGATATTGGCAAAAATGGGGGCACAAGATGCCCCCATAGCAACCCACTATACCTGTCTGTAAAATTCCCCCGAAAGAAAATAAAATTGTTTTTCAGGATCAATTCCATATTCTCTAAAACCAACCTAAAGTCTTGTTGGGACAAAAAATCAACACCAGATAAAACTTCCTCAAACCATAATAATCCTACACTATAAGGATTTGCACTAAAAAGATCCTTGATGTCAATAGTAATAAAACAATACTCAGGATCAAATTCTACCATGCTCATTTTTTCCAAAATCTCATGAATCCACCAGAATATTCTGGCATAATCCATAAAATGGTTTTAATTTTGTGTCCACAAATGTAGAACTAGCAGATGAAACTACTGGTCTCAAGGGGAGGGTGGGGGGTGACCTGTTACAAGGGGCCATCGACAAAAGATTATATGAATTTTTGGTTGTTCCTAAACCTGTGATTCCTGGGATTTTTGGTATATCAAAAGTCCACAAGCATGTATCCAACCCCTATAGCTTATTTGGTCAAAGCAAGCAAATAAAAAATACACTAAAGTAGTAGGGAATAAGAGATTATGTGTGTTTCTTTTGAGTGAAGGAGATATGTGCTCTAACCCAGGATCACTGCAAACCAGAAACAGAATGCTCAAGCTGAATGTAGCTACAATAAAACACAAAACTAAGTTCCAAAAGCTAAAAATCAGGAAATCACTGTACATTGAATGTAAGGGCATTTTCAAATTGGTGCACAGTAATTACTTAATTGCTTTAAAGATTTTTAAGACCATTACACACAAATCCCTGTTTGTAAAAGGTAGATCCATCATTCCAAAGACAAACAGGGAAGAAACTGTTTGGGCTGACATAAGTCATGGAAGTGTCTGTGGGGAGGGCAAGAGTATACGCGAGTTTATCACACTTCCAGGGAAAGCTCTACCTTTTCTATCAGCGACTAATTTCAAGCATACCTATGTAAAAACCTGACTGCAGAGGATTGTTGTTTTTTCTAGTCAGCCTGACCGCTTCGGATAGCACTGTGCAGCTGCCCTTCCCCCTCTCCTTCCTCATTTTCTCTACCTGTCCCATGCCCTCTTGCATATAGTTTTCATCAGCCATTCTATATGTTCTAGTCATCAACCATTCTTTCTGTGAAATATTTCTTCATGTCTAAGATGACATTTTTTCATTTGGTTGGAGATTGTGCACACTCCTACATCACTCTGCTTCCATTTCAGCAATACAGATGCATGGTATTACAGGAAACAGAATCATATCACACTTGTAAAGATTTAGAATTTTCTAGGATACAGAATCATACTGCAGTAATTTACAAAACAGCAGTGAAAGCCATAAAGCCCATTGATGTCATCAATGTACATAGTAATTTTATTCATAATAATGCTTATTAAGTAGCAGTTAACTGCAGTAAACAATGCATAATAACTACAAGCAAAGCAAATGCTGTGAGCATTAAAATATATACTGACAATTCTAGGACATGAGTAATAACAGTGTCTGATGGGAAAGAGGAATATAAAGGAATTAGAGGAGGGAAGATAGATTTTAACAAGGAATAGGGTAGAAGCTAGTGTAAAGCTGAAATTATGGAGTGGGATAGGGAGTAGGGGAAAAGATAGCAGTTTGATATCCTCAGGCCTCTCCTGAAAATGGGCATTTTAGTTACCAGAAGAACTTTCTTGGTAAACAAAAATAAATAAATAAAGTTAGATATAAGTATGATGTGAGATAGTGCAGGTACTAGTTTAGTAAGTTGGTCAGGCAGTGTTAGTTTAACAAGCAGAAATTGCTCTGAAGTGCTGCTTTTATATACAAGGAATGTATGTTCCGAGTTCCTCATGTCTAAAGCAAGTTTTCTTAAATACAAGCCCTGCACCTGAAATGAGATGATTGATAGGTCTACAAAGAATGATATCTCCATCACTTTGGGATCTGAGTACATAGCAGTAGGATTGCCTCAAAAGTCCATGAGTAAGTGGAGTAATTGTGAGTATGTTATGAGGTAGTGCCATCTGTGCCAGGGAGAGTAGGGCAGAACATGTTTACATATGTCAGCATACCTAGCTGGAGTTGTGTAAAGAATTTTATGTAATTTGACTATCACACTGATTTGTGCAGATATTTGAGTTAAAAACATATTTGTAAAGTTACTTGTGTTAAAAATGCATCAACAGTAGGTCCTGCTGGACAAAAAGAACATATGCAGGCATATTAGGTTGTATTGTTGTAACTGATTAAATGTGTATATTTATCAGAGAACCTCTGTATGTGCATTGTACCAGTCAGGTGACCAGAGGTGATGTCCTCCCTCAAAGCAGCACTTTAGAATCTGACAGGAAAGATTTCTGACAGGTTATATATCTCACACATCCACACAGACAAAGAGAGACATCATCTGGCTTTTGCTGTGGTAAGACACTCAGCAAACATCAGCTTGCCTTGCTTTAGTAAGTAATCATGGAACAGTAATTCTTTAGTTAGTCAGGGACATTTAGTGAGAATAGTTATTGTTTTCTGGATCTGTGAGAAACTAGCTGACTATATTATTTTTTTATATCTCTGTGACTGAAACTGTTGTTTATTGTATTTGGTATTCCCCTGTTTTCTGTTTTATTATTTATCATTAAATATTTTAATACCTTTCATTGTGGCTTGTACTTTAGAGAATACTTTTGACATCTTGAAAGTATTTATGCTTGTTTTAGTGACACTGTGGATGATCCCGAAAGCCTTGCTGCTTTGGTTACACCCTACCATTTGTATTAGTATTAATTTTACAAAGTATAATTGGGTACCCTTTGTAAGACCCTTAGGGTAGCTGACTGGTGGCACCATGATTACCACAGAGTCTGGGCAGAAAAGGACACAGCTAGTAAACCCGTGCCAGCTTTTCCCAGGTGAGTATGTGTGTGTGAAACTCAAATATCCAAGTGTATGTGTCAGCTACTGGGAACAGGGACACAGAGCTTGAAAGTGGTCAGTGTAGAGTTTTGTGTGGGTCTGGAGAGAGAAACAGAGTGTCCAGCCCCAGGTCTGGAGCATGCTCCCTGTGTGCTCTTAAGGGAAATTGTGATTGTTGCAGGGATCTGCATCTAAAAACACTGTGTGAATCCATCTTTGCTGTTAGTGACTGTCATTCACCAAAGTCAGTGGTGAGAATTGAGTCTTCTTGATTATTGGCTCAGAGTAGGGACCCATCACAGTGAGAAGAAAACAATTTATGAATAAAAGAGTTTTATACTATGAGTTGCTGGCTACCTTAGACAGTCACTGACTTCTACAAAGGCCTGACAGGAAGATAAGCCTGTAGATCTTGGAGTGTTTCTGAAAGTGTTTCTGAAAGCGGTGTGCATCCATTGATTCTATCTTAAATTCAAGGTTTATTACACCTTTGCCTCCTGGAATACCCTCAGCTAGTGTCCTGATAGACAAAAGTGCACCTCCTCAATAGGAAGACACAGTGAATTGGACACCCTTAAAGCTTTAAAAGACACCAAAACATCCTGAGAATATTTCCACCTTTGCCTCCTGGAATACCCTCAGCTAGTGTCCTGATAGACAAAAGTACACATCCTCAATAGGAAGATGCAGTGAATTTGACGCCCTTAAAGGTTTAAAAGACACCAAAACATCCTGAGCATATTGTATGTCAAGCTCTAATACTTTCACTGTTATAATAACGTTATTTTATACATCTGGAAGTATGCTGCGCAGAAACCTTGCATTCCTCCATAGTCATTTATGTTACCCTACTTATCTCCCTTAGCCTAGCAGCCGCCATACCTTTGACTCCTTTTGCATTAGCTTGCAGCCATTGTTATCTGCTAGTTAAGTAGGTCTCCTACCCTACTATCTTGCATAGGTTTTTGTTTATCTTTATAACCCTCCTGCATTTAATTCCCTTACCCAGTAGTTACATACACCCTATATTCCTCCCCAGACACATTTGCTAACACTCTCTGCAGTGCTAGTTAGATTTCACTGGCTAAATAGCATCTAATAGTACCCACACATTAGCTCCCCTTGCATCCTATCTTGCTGCCTGCTAATATTTATTTCTAACAGTAAAGAATAAGGTTCTCTTAGCTCCTCTAAGCTTTGTCGTACCTATCATATTCGTGGACATTTTTGTCTGGTCCTGGAATCACTAGACCTGAGCCAGCTTTAAATACTAACCCTGTTTTGTGTGTCTGTATCCCTCCCCTTTACTTACTCATCTCGCATTGGTTTTGACCGAGTTTATTTTACCCCCCCCCCCTATGCCTTGGCACCAACTTTAAACTCCATTTCCACCTCTACGTGGAGTGTTTCTGAAAGCGGCATATTTCCATTGATTGTATCTTAAATTCAAGGTTTATGTAAGTCATCCATATTTTAATTAACAACCTTAGTTTTTCTGTATAAACTGTCTTTTCTTGGCTTATAACAGACAAATGAAGTGACACTTTGTAATATATCAATAGCGGTTCTACCGTGCTTTGTTTATGTGCTCAAGTTTATTGTTGTATGAACGACTGTATACTCTACAGTGTAAGTTATGTAGACTAAGTGGAATACATGTTTTTATGTTAAGATATATGAGCTGTAAACATATTAGAAGTGGTTTACTGCTTCGTTTGATGGTCATATCTTTATGTTGGATATATGCCCTGTGATTGTACTAGAAGCATTTCTACTACTCGTTAGATGATCATAGCTTTCACTTTGTGTGCATGACTTAAAGCCAACTGTGTATTTATGCAAACGGTGACAATATCTTGCTTGTGCTAATAATCAACAAGGTAATTACTGAATAAGGAGCTCTAGAAATAAGCAGCATTAACTAAATACTAGCGTTTTGTTTGTTACGCTATCCACGCTATCTAGGGTAAGAAAACAAGCATAACATTTATTGTAGATAGTGTATACATGCTTTGTTTAACTGCGTTGGCCATAACACTGTCTTCATTTTATTTTTTTTAAATTAATGAATAAGGTGTCCTAGAACTAAGCAGTATTAACTAAATACTAGCGTTTCATTTATTACGCTATCCACGCTATCTAGGGTAAGAAAACAAGCATAACATTTATTATAGATAGTGTATACATGCTTTGTTTAACTGCATTGGCCATAACACTATCTTCATTTTATTTTTTTTTAATTAATGAATAAGGTGTCCTAGAACTAAGCAGTATTAACTAAATACTAACATTTCCTTTGTTACGCTATCTACGCTATCTAGGGTAACAAAATAAGCATATCAACTATCGTAGATAGTGTATACATGCTTTGTTTAACCGTGTTGGCCATAACACTGTCTTCATTTTATTCTTTTTTAACTTTTCAGTAATAACTGGACAGCATTTCATGTGGTAACCAAGCATTTGTTTTCTGAGAACTGAGTTGTGTTACAGGTGGGATCCAGGCACTGTTTTGTTTAGTTTTTTCTGAATACTGAATAGCGTTTTCAGATTGGGAACTAAGCATTGTTTGTTTTGCATTTCATTTGGACATCATATCGCATCTAACCTCTATCAAAGCATTATTACATTTTTAATGATTATCTTGTGCTCCTTTCCTTTCTTAGTACACCTTTGCCTCCTGGAATACCCTCAACTAGTGTCCTGGTAGACAAAAGTGCACCTCCTCAATAGGAAGACGCAGTGAATTGGACGCCCTTAAAGGTTTAAAAGACACCAAAACATCCTGAGCATATTGTATGTCAAGCTCTAATACTTTCACTGTTATAATAACGTTATTTTATACATTTGGAAGTACGCTGCTCAGAAACCCTGCATTCCTCCATAGTCATTTATGTTACCCTAATTATCTCCCTTAGCCTAGCTGCCCACATACCTTTGACTCCTTTCGCATTAGCCTGTAGCCATTGTTATCTGCTGGTTAAGTAGGTCTCCTACCCTACTATCTTGTATAGGTTTTTGTTTATCTTTATAACCCTCCTGCATTTAATTCCCTTACCCAGTAGTTACATACACCCTATATTCCTCCCCAGACACATTTGCTAACACTCTCTGCAGTGCTAGTTAGATTTCACTGGCTAAATAGCATCTAATAGTACCCACACATTAGCTCCCCTTGCATCCTATCTTGCTGCCTGCTAATATTTATTTCTAACAGTAAAAAATAAGGTTCTCTTAGCTCCTCTAAGCTTTGTCGTACCTATCATATTCGTGGACATTTTTTTCTGGTCCTGGAATCACTAGACCTGAGCCAGCTGTAAATACTAACCCTGTTTTGTGTGTCTGTATCCCTCCCCTTTCCTTACTCATCTCGCATTGGTTTCGACCGAGTTTGTTTTACCCCCCCCCCTACGCCTTGGCACCAACTTTAAACTCCATTTCCACCTCTACGTGGAGTGTTTCTGAAAGCGGCATATTTCTATTAATTGTATCTTAAATTCAAGGTTTATGTAAGTCATCCATATTTTAATTAACAACCTTAGTTTTTCTGTATAAACTGTCTTTTCTTGGCTTATAACAGACAAATGAAGTGACACTTTGTATTATACCAATAGCGGTTCTACCGTGCTTTGTTTATGTGCTCAGGTTTATTGTTGTATGAACGACTGTATACTCTACAGTGTAAGGTATGTAGACTAAGTGGAATACATGTTTTTATGTTAAGATATATGAGCTGTAAACATATTAGAAGTGGTTTACTGCTTCGTTTGATGGTCATATCTTTATGTTGGATATATGCCCTGTGATTGTACTAGAAGCATTTCTACTACTCGTTAGATGATCATAGCTTTCACTTTGTGTGCATGACTAAAAGCCAACTGTGTATTTATGCAAACGGTGACAATATCTTGCTTGTGCTAATAATCAACAAGGTAATTACTGAATAAGGAGCTCTAGAAATAAGCAGCATTAACTAAATATTAGCGTTTTGTTTGTTACGCTATCCACGCTATCTAGGGTAAGAAAACAAGCATAACATTTATTGTAGATAGTGTATACATGCTTTGTTTAACTGCGTTGGCCATAACACTGTCTTCGTTTTATCTTTTTTAAATTAATGAATAAGGTGTCCTAGAACTAAGCAGTATTAACTAAATACTAGCATTTCCTTTGTTACGCTATCTACACTATCTAGGGTAACAAAATAAGCATATGAACTATCGTAGATAGTGTATACATGCTTTGTTTAACCACGTTGGCCATAACACTGTCTTCATTTTATTCTTTTTTAACTTTTCAATAATAACTGGACAGCATTTCATGTGGTAACCAAGCATTTGTTTTCTGAGAACTGAGTAGTGTTACAGGTGGGATCCAGGCACTGTTTTGTTTAGTTTTTTCTGAATACTGAATAGCGTTTTCAGATTGGGAACTAGGCATTGTTTGTTTTGCATTTCATTTGGACATCATATCGCATCTAACCTCTATCAAAGCATTATTAAATTTTTAATGATTATCTTGTGCTCCTTTCCTTTCTTAGTACACCTTTGCCTCCTAGAATACCCTCAACTAGTGTCCTGATAGACAAAAGTGCACATCCTCAATAGGAAGACGCAGTGAATTGGACGGCCTTAAAGGTTTAAAAGACACCAAAACATCCTGAGCATATTGTATGTCAAGCTCTAATACTTTCACTGTTATAATAACGTTATTTTATACATTTGGAAGTACGCTGCTCAGAAACCCTGCATTCCTCCATAGTCATTTATGTTACCCTACTTATCTCCCTTAGCCTAGCTGCCCACATACCTTTGACTCCTTTCACATTAGCCTGCAGCCATTGTTATCTGCTGGTTAAGTAGGTCTCCTACCCTACTATCTTGTATAGGTTTTTGTTTATCTTTATAACCCTCCTGCATCTAATTCCCTTACCCAGTAGTTACATACACCCTATATTCCTCCCCAGACACATTTGCTAACACACTCTGCAGTGTTAGTTAGTTTTCACTGGCTACATAACATCTAATAGTACCCACACATTAGCTCCCCTTGCATCCTATCTTGCTGCCTGCTAATATTTATGTCTAATAGTAAAAAATAAGGTTCTCTTAGCTCCTCTAAGCTTTGTCGTACCTATCATATTCGTGGACATTGTTTTTTCTGGTCCTGGAATCACTAGACCTGAGCCAGCTATAAATACTAACCCTATTCCATGTGTCTGTATCCCTCCCCTTTCCTTACTCATCTTGCATTGGTTTAGACCGAGTTTTTTTTACTCCCCCCCCTACGCCTTGGTGCCATCTTTAAATTCCATTTCCACAGCTACATGGACTTTTTCTGAAAACGGCGTGCTTCCATTGATTGTATCTTAAATTCAAGGTTTATGTACGTCATCCATATTTGAATTAACAGCCTTAGTTTTTCTGTATAAACTGTTTTTTCTTGGCTTATAAAAGACAAATGAAGTGACACTTTGTATTATACCAATAGCGGTTCTACCGTGCTTTGTTTATGTGCTCAAGTTTATTGTTGTATGAACGACTGTATACTCTACAGTGTAAGTTATGTAGACTAAGTGGAATACATGTTTTTATGTTAAGATATATGCGCTGTAAACATATTAGAAGTGGTTTACTGCTTCGTTTGACGGTCATATCTTTATGTTGGATATATGCCCTGTGATTGTACTAGAAGCATTTCTACTACTCGTTAGATGATCATATCTTTCACTTTGTGTGCATGACTAAAAGCCAACTGTGTATTTATGCAAACGGTGTCAATATCTTGCTTGTGCTAATAATCAACAAGGTAATTACTGAATAAGGATCTCTAGAAATAAGCAGCATTAACTAAATACTAGCGTTTTGTTTGTTACGCTATCCACGCTATCTAGGGTAAGAAAACAAGCATAACATTTATTGTAGATAGTGTATACATGCATTGTTTAACTGCGTTGGCCATAACACTGTCTTTGTTTTATTTTTTTTAAATTAATGAATAAGGTGTCCTAGAACTAAGCAGTATTAACTAAATACTAGCATTTCCTTTGTTACGCTATCTACGCTATCTAGGGTAACAAAATAAGCATATCAACTATCGTAGATAGTGTATACATGCTTTGTTTAACCGTGTTGGCCATAACACTGTCTTCATTTTATTCTTTTTTAACTTTTCAATAATAACTGGACAGCATTTCATGTGGTAACCAAGCATTTGTTTTCTGAGAACTGAGTAGTGTTACAGGTGGGATCCAGGCACTGTTTTGTTTAGTTTTTTCTGAATACTGAATAGCGTTTTCAGATTGGGAACTAAGCATTGTTTGTTTTGCATTTCATTTGGACATCATATCGCATCTAACCTCTATCAAAGCATTATTACATTTTTAATGATTATCTTGTGCTCCTTTCCTTTCTTAGTACACCTTTGCCTCCTAGAATACCCTTAACTAGTGTCCTGATAGACAAAAGTGCACCTGCTCAATAGGAAGACACAGTGAATTGGATGCCCTTAAAGGTTTAAAAGACACCAAAACATCCCGAGCATATTTCCACCTTTGCCTCCTGGAATACCCTCAGCTAGTGTCCTGATAGACAAAAGTGCACATCCTCAATAGGAAGACGCAGTGAATTGGACGCCCTTAAAGGTTTAAATGACATCAAAACATCCTGAGCATATTGTATGTCAAGCTCTAATACTTTCACTGTTATAATAACGTTATTTTATACATTTGGAAGTACGCTGCTCAGAAACCCTGCATTCCTCCATAGTCATTTATGTTACCCTACTTATCTCCCTTAGCCTAGCTGCCCACATACCTTTGACTCCTTTCACATTAGCCTGCAGCCATTGTTATCTGCTGGTTAAGTAGGTCTCCTACCCTACTATCTTGTATAGGTTTTTGTTTATCTTTATAACCCTCCTGCATTTAATTCCCTTACCCAGTAGTTACATACACCCTATATTCCTCCCCAGACACATTTGCTAACACTCTCTGCAGTGCTAGTTAGATTTCACTGGCCAAATAGCATCTAATAGTACCCACACATTAGCTCCCCTTGCATCCTATCTTGCTGCCTGCTAATATTTATTTTTAACAGTAAAAAATAAGGTTCTCTTAGTTCCTCTAAGCTTTGTCGTACCTATCATATTCGTGGACATTTTTTTCTGGTCCTGGAATCACTAGACCTGAGCCAGCTGTAAATACTAACCCTCTTTTGTGTGTCTTTATCCCTCCCCTTTACTTACTCATCTCGCATTGGTTTCGACCGAGTTTGTTTTACCCCCCCCCCCTACGCCTTGGCACCAACTTTAAACTCCATTTCCACCTCTTCGTGGAGTGTTTCTGAAAGCAGCATATTTCCATTGATTGTATCTTAAATTCAAGGTTTATGTAAGTCATCCATATTTTAATTAACAACCTTAGTTTTTCTGTATAAACTGTCTTTTCTTGGCTTATAACAGACAAATGAAGTGACACTTTGTATTATATCAATAGCGGTTCTACCGTGCTTTGTTTATGTGCTCAAGTTTATTGTTGTATGAACGACTGTATACTCTACAGTGTAAGTTATGTAGACTAAGTGGAATACATGTTTTTATGTTAAGATATATGAGCTGTAAACATATTAGAAGTGGTTTACTGCTTCGTTTGACGGTCATATCTTTATGTTGGATATATGCCCTGTGATTGTACTAGAAGCATTTCTACTACTCGTTAGATGATCATAGCTTTCACTTTGTGTGCATGACTAAAAGCTAACTGTGTATTTATGCAAACGGTGACAATATCTTGCTTGTGCTAATAATCAACAAGGTAATTACTGAATAAGGAGCTCTAGAAATAAGCAGCATTAACTAAATACTAGCGTTTCGTTTGTTACACTATCCACGCTATCTGGGGTAAGAAAACAAGCATAACATTTATTGTAGATAGTGAATACATACTTTGTTTAACTGCGTTGGCCATAACACTGTCTTCGTTTTATTTTTTTTAAATTAATGAATAAGGTGTCCTAGAACTAAGCAGTATTAACTAAATGCTAGCATTTCCTTTGTTACGCTATCTACGCTATCTAGGGTAACAAAATAAGCATATCAACTATCGTAGATAGTGTATACATGCTTTGTTTAACCGTGTTGGCCATAACACTGTCTTCATTTTATTCTTTTTTAACTTTTCAATAATAACTGGACAGCATTTCATGTGGTAACCAAGCATTTGTTTTCTGAGAACTGAGTAGTGTTACAGGTGGGATCCAGGCACTGTTTTTTTTTTTTTTTTCTGAATACTGAATAGCGTTTTCAGATTGGGAACTAAGCATTGTTTGTTTTGCATTTCATTTGGACATCATATCGCATCTAACCTCTATCAAAGCATTATTACATTTTTAATGATTATCTTGTGCTCCTTTCCTTTCTTAGTACACCTTTGCCTCCTAGAATACCCTCAACTAGTGTCCTGATAGACAAAAGTGCACCTGCTCAATAGGAAGACACAGTGAATTGGACGCTCTTAAAGGTTTAAAAGACACCAAAACATCCCGAGCATATTTCCACCTTTGCCTCCTGGAATACCCTCAGCTAGTGTCCTGATAGACAAAAGTGCACATCCTCAATAGGAAGACGCAGTGAATTGGACGCCCTTAAAGGTTTAAAAGACACCAAAACATCCTGAGCATATTGTATGTCAAGCTCTAATACTTTCACTGTTATAATAACGTTATTTTATACATTTGGAAGTACGCTGCTCAGAAACCCTGCATTCCTCCATAGTCATTTATGTTACCCTACTTATCTCCCTTAGCCTAGCTGCCCACATACCTTTGACTCCTTTCACATTAGCCTGCAGCCATTGTTATCTGCTGGTTAAGTAGGTCTCCTACCCTACTATCTTGTATAGGTTTTTGTTTATCTTTATAACCCTCCTACATTTAATTCCCTTACCCAGTAGTTACATACACCCTATATTCCTCCCCAGACACATTTGCTAACACTCTCTGCAGTGCTAGTTAGATTTCAATGGCTAAATAGCTTCTAATAGTACCCACACGTTAGCTCTCCTTGAGTCCTATCTTGCTTCCTGCTAATATTTATTTCTAACAGTAAAAAATAAGGTTCTCTTAGCTCCTCTAAGCTTTGTCGTACCTATCATATTTGTGGACATTGCTTTTTCTGGTCCTGGAATCACTAGACCTGAGACAGCTGGAAATACAAACCCTATTCTGTGTGTCTGTATCCCTCCCCTTTCCTTACTCATCTCACATTGGTTTCGACCGAGTTTTATTTTACTCCCCCCCCGTACGCCTTGGTGCCAACTTTAAACTCCATTTCCACCTCTACATGGACTTTTTCTGAAAACGGAGTGCTTCCATTGATTGTATCTTAAATTCAAGGTTTATGTAAGTCATCCATATTTGAATTAACAGCCTTAGTTTTTCTGCATAAACTGTTTTTTTCTTGGCTTATAACAGACAAATGAAGTGACACTTTGTATTATACCAATAGCGGTTCTACCGTGCTTTGTTTGTGTGCTCATGTTTATTATTGCATGAACGACTGTATACTCTAAAGTGTAAGTTATTTAGACTAAGTGGAATATATGTTTTTATGTTAAGATATATGCGCTGTAAACATATTAGAAGTGGTTTACTGCTTCGTTTGATGGTCATATCTTTATGTTGGATATATGACCTGTGATTGTACTAGAAGCATTTCTACTACTCATTAGATGATCATAGCTTTCACTTTGTGTGCATGACTAAAAGCCAACTGTGTATTTATGCAAATGGTCACAATATCTTGCTTGTGCTAATAATGAATAAGGTAATTACTGAATAAGGATCTCTAGAAATAAGCAGCATTAACTAAATACTAGCGTTTTGTTTGTTACGCTATCCACGCTATCTAGGGTAACAAAATAAGCATATCAACTATCGTAGATAGTGTATACATGCTTTGTTTAACCACGTTGGCCATAACACTGTCTTTATTTTATTTTTTAAATTAATGAATAAGGTAATTAATGAATAAGGTGTCCTAGAACTAAGCAGTATTAACTAAATACAAGTGTTTCCTTTGTTCTGCTATCTATGCTATCTAGGGTAACAAAATAAGTATATCAACTATCGTAGATAGTGTATACATGCTTTGTTTAACCACGTTGGCCATAACACTGTCTTCATTTTATTCTTTTTTAACTTTTCAATAATAACTGGACAGCATTTCATGTGGTAACCAAGCATTTGTTTTCTGAGAACTGAGTAGTGTTACAGGTGGGATCCAGGCACTGTTTTGTTTATTTTTTTCTGAATACTGAATAGCGTTTTCAGATTGGGAACTAGGCATTGTTTGTTTTGCATTTCATTTGGACATCATATCGCATCTAACCTCTATCAAAGCATTATTAAATTTTTAATGATTATCGTCTGTTCCTTTCTTTCTTGGTACACCTTTGCCTCCTGGAATACCCTCAGCTAGTGTCCTGATAGACAAAAGTGCACCTCCTCAATAGGAAGACGCAGTGAATTGGATGCCCTTAAAGGTTTAAAAGACACCAAAACATCCTGAGCATATTGTATGTCAAGCTTTAATACTTTCACTGTTAGAATAACGTTATTTTATACATCTGGAAGTACGCTGCGCAGAAACCCTGCATTCCTCCATAGTAATTTATGTTACCCTACTTATCTCATTTAGCCTAGCTGCCCCCTTACCTTTGACTCCTTTCGCATTAGCCTGCAGTTATTGTTATCTGCTGGTTAAGTAGGTCTCCTACCCTACTATCTTGTATAGGTTTTTGTTTATCTTTATAACACTCCTGCATCTAATTACCTTACCCGATAGTTATATATATACCCTATATTCCTCCCCAGACACATTTGCTAACACACTCTGCAGTGCTAGTTAGATTTCACTGGCTAAATAACATCTAATAGTACCCACACATTAGCTCCCCTTGCATCCTATCTTGCTGCCTGCTACTATTTATTTCTAACAGTAAAAAATAAGGTTCTCTTAGCTCCTTTAAGCTTTGTCGTACCTATCATATTTGTGGACATTGTTTTTTCTGGTCCTGGAATCACTAGACCTGAGCCAGCCCCGCTCCGTTCACCCTTCGGGCTCACTCCGCTCCCCTACCCTACCCCCATTCCCACCACCCCCTCTTCCATTGGATTTATACATCCATAAACCCCTCCCCAAACTACCTCATCACCTGCAAACCAATCAGCTTATACTCTCTAGCTCCACCCCACTCTCAAAACCACTTAAATTGACAGCTACTCTCCATAGAAAGATGCCTTTCCCACACAAATATGCATAGGCACACAACATACATTATTCTCATTTCTAGCCTCTTTACAACTCTAACTCTATTAACCCTAACTACCACTATATATTCCAGCTTGCCCTCAAAAACTCCAAGAACTAGTACACAAACCCTTCCTTTGACTCCTAACAGAGATAGCTATTCAAACATCTCACCCTCCTTATTCCCTTACAATAGTTATAACCTAAATAAAATAAAATGTTTCATCAACCATTCATAACTCAAACTAAACAATATTTATCTTCCCAAACCACTTTCACATAAAAATAACACCATTGCTATATTCATCTTCTCCTGTCTCTCACACAATGTGGCGACATCCACCCTAACCCTGGCCCTACATCCTCAACTATCCCAAAAAACCTACAACTTCAACTAGTAACAATAAACCCACATAGCATATGTAACAAAATTACTGAGTTCCACACATGGCTAGCCACCCACACCCCAAATATAGTAGCAGTAACAGAAACTTGGCTAAAACCACACATTTCTGATACTGAAATCCTTCCTCCAGGGTACAACATACTATGTGCTGATAGACTCGACAAAAAAGGTGGTGGTGTAGCACTACTCTATGATAACAGCCTTAACCTAACAAGCTATCCTAAACAACTCCCCATTTTTGGCAATCTAGAAATCTTACTAACTTCCCTTCACATTAACAATAACAAACAAATAATTATAGCAGTAATCTACATCCCACCAGGCCAAAATATCCCCCTCCTAGAAGACTTTTTATCTTGGACAAACCAGAACATCTCACAGGAAACCATTATTCTAGGAGATACTAACATTAATTGGCTAAACCTAACAACCAACTCTCCAGTCAACAGCATAAACCTACACAGTTTCACACAGCTTATTACAACTACTACCTATGGCCTAGCCACTAGATCAGAATCCACCCTAGACTGGATACTAGTATCCCACCCACAAAACTATTCAAACTCAGGCACCTTACCTAACATACTAAGTGATCACCTCCCAGCATTCACCCATAAGACCCACCCACAAATATCAAAAATGCATACCTACAAAACATCCAGGAACCTCACCCACTTTCACCAAGATACATTTATAAGCATCCTAAAAACTCAAAATTGGCTCCCACTAAAAACTCTCCCCCTAGACGAAGCTGTTAACTATTTCAACAAACTTGTTCTGGACTCACTGAATAGCTTAACCCCCATACGAACCAAATGTACCAAGGCCAGTCATGCCCCCTGATTAACTAAATCAACAAAACAAAGCCTCCTCCACAGAGATAAAGCATGGAAACAGTGGCAAAAATCAAAAAACAAACAAACTGAACTTACCTATAAGCAACTCCGAAATAATTCCAAAAAACTAGTCATACAAGATAAGAAAAACTAATTTACCTTACAGCTATCCAATGCAAATAACAACCCAAATAAGTTTTGGAATTCAGTCTCTACATTACTTAATCCTGGCACTGTACAAAATCCATCCCCCACACCTGACAAAAGCCCACAGGAAATCTCTCATGATTTTTACACCCATTTCATTACTACTATTCAAAACCTAATCAAAGACCCTACAACAGATCCCTCACATAATAACACTTCTCCTATAATAGACTCCTGCATTAAAAATCCAACAGCACCTTCCTTCTCCATCCAACCTATTCCGACCTCACAAATATGTAAACTTCTAAATAAACTTAAACCCTGCTCTCTCTCCGCTGACAAACTCCCCCCTGAGTATTTAAGGCTAGCATCAAGTGCAGTTGCATACCCAGTCAGCATACTAATAAATCGGTCTCTCTCTGAATCCTATGTACCAAACTTATGGAAAAAAATCTGTCATCACCCCACTACATAAAGGTGGAACTTCCCATGACCTGTCAAACTACCGCCCAATCTCAATACTTTCACCATTATCAAAAATATTGGAAAAATGCGTGCACACTCAGTTACTTAAACACCTCCTAGATAATGAGCTTCTCTCTCCCACACAACACGGTTTCCGTCCAGGACATAGCACAATTACAGCCCTGCTGTCCTTTACAGATACTGTCAACAAAGCCCTTGACACTGGTCTCTGTGCCTCAGTAATCCTTCTAGACCTGTCAAAAGCTTTCGACACAGTATCACATAACAAACTACTACACCAAATAGCAAAGCAAGGGTGTTCCCCCACGTCTGTCAGATGGTTTACCTCCTACCTCAATAACAGAGAACAAGCAGTAAAATGGGAAAAAGCACAATCTACCTATCAAAAAAACAACATAGGAGTCCGTCAGGGTTCCATTCTAGGGCCACTACTCCTTAATATTTTTATCAACGACCTTCACAAAGTCTCTCAACTAGGAAGCTTGATCCAATACGCTGATGATTCGACAATTATATCTTCTGCCAACAACTACCCTGACCATCGCAAAATAACCCAAAATGCGTTCACTTCTATAGAAACCTGGTTAAATAATTTTCAACTATTGCTAAATGCCAAAAAAACAAAACTACTCCTATTCAGTTCCAAACCACCAAACTTAGACTTCAAGATTTTTTCCTAAAGATGGAACTGAAATAGAAATAACTAAAACTGCCAAACTATTAGGTATGACAATAGATGACAAACTGACCTTTGAGCCACATATACATAACATAATAAAAAAAGTACACTTCAAAATAGGCAAACTATATAGGCACAAATTATACCTCAACAAGCAAACCAAAGCTAAACTAACAAATACCCTTCTCCTCCCTTCCCTTCTATATGGAAGTGCCATCGTTACAAACCTACTTTCATCCCTTAGGAATAAACTGCAATCCTGCTATTACAAAATAGCTAAATTTGCCTCAGGAAAACCAAGCCAAACCCACCACTGTGAAGCAATTGCAGAACTCAACTGGCTAGACTTCTCGAGTCATCTTTCATATACTCAACTAACACTAGCACATAAACTAATTTTCAGACCCCACCTCTGCCCAGCACTCCACTCAGTCATGCAAACCTACACTCCTACTCGGTCACTTAGATACTCCCAGAAATGACTAATAAAAGTTATAAAACCAAACAAAAGAGCTGGACAAAGTCTATACTCTTGTAGTATAGCCAAACTTTGGAACACATTACCCTCCCACATAACCCTAATGGAATCTTCAAAACTCTTTAAATCATCACTCAAACTACATTATCAAAATAATTTATTCTGTCTCTGCACAACAATCAAACCCCCATAGCCTCCCTACCTCATCTTAAATGATCCCAAGTGACAATCACAACTTAACGCATTAAATATTGATACCCTCTCCTGCCTTTTCTTCTCCCTTTTCCCTACCTCTAGCTAAAATACCCTAGGTGACACTCAATTACCTCTATATATTTCTACCCCTTTACTGATTGACTTTCTCTTTCTTGCACCCAATCCCTCTAAGAATTTTTTACCTGAATATGGAACTATAAATATGTTCATCTAAACGTACTATATTAAATATATTACCACTATGGTATATAAGGTACAAATGTTTTTTTTTAATTCTAAATGTCTTTAGTATGTTCACTTTAAATGTGATATATTGAATGTACTACCACTATGGTATATAATGTGCAAACACTTTTGTAATTTCTTAAACGTCAAAATGTTTTTATACCAAAAGTTTTATACTGAATGTATTACCTGGAGCTTTTCTCCCTGGGCCTCCACTGAAAATGGGTCAATGGCCCAGTGGACTTTCCCAGTCAACAAATGTCAATAAATAAAATAAATAAAATCTTACCTGAAGAGACCTATAGATGCTGTGCATCATTTATTAGAGGTGGGGCTATTATAAGGTAAGGCCATATTCAAGCCATTGACATTTTCCCTGTTGTAGTTATACCCTTTGCAACATGTCTGCTTTATAGGTCACACCAATGTATTGTCTCCAAACAAGTAAACTGTCTTGAATTGCTTCAGAACCTCATGACCTTTTATAGCCTGAACTAAATTTGGGTGGCTGTCTTAAATGAAATAATGACTGTGTGAGGAGCAATGCTGAGAAATTTTCCTCATAGTCTTTGGTTACCATTATACCTTCTGGACTTAGTGTCTTTGTGTGTGTGCGTGTGTGTGGTGCCACATAGCTTAGTATGCATTTCACTAGTACTGACTGAACACGTCCTGTGGATAAACCTTTCCCAGATGTTGTGAAAGTTATTTTACAGTATAGTTTGTATATCATTATAAAGACTTCTTCACAAAGTACAATCAGATCATACAACAGTGGTCATTTATGCAGACCAGAAGAGTAGATACAACCATACATTTGTAAGCAACATTGGAAACAACCCAGTCAAGTAGTGCACAACTACAATTCTCAGGACTAGGTCTAATGATCTTTTACATCAGCTGATAAAGTCCACAATCAGTCAGACTAAAGTTGAGTTGCTTGTGAAGTGCATTTTCCAACTTAGAGTGTTGTCATCAAAGAAAATGTATTTATTTTTCAGTGATAGTCTTTTAGCTCCAAGAGAAGTATCATAACTGACATGATTAACAAGGGATGACTGATATAAAGTTCATATTCAGGATTTTATGCTGATTTTCTATGAATAACTTCCCAGTCTGGACAGAAAATATATTTGGCAGATCCCTGTAGAAATATTGGTTGCTTGAAAACAGTGTTTAATATGCATAACAGAGTTAGCACCCACTCTTAAAACCACTACAATCACTTCTAAAGTACTGAAAATCATTCAGTATTACAGGTAAGAAGGCATAGTCAGGTAAGAACCAGGTCTTTGAAAATGGAATAATATCACGATCATGGTGTGAAGCTTCAACTTTAATCAGATCAGTGGTGCATATGTTACCCGTTTAACAGGAACAATTTTAAAGTAATGGTTGTTCAGTATTAGGTTTAAAGCTGTCTCAATGCATGCAGTATCCTTTCTAGTGGCCCTGGATTAATTTCAACATTATAGGTGTCTACCAGCTATATTCTAAGGCTAGAGACACTTACACTGTTTCAAGATGAGCTTAAATAAGGTAATACAGTTTCTTAATAGTTCTAACCCCCTGATTTTCAAGGCAAGAATAGAGAGGTAACATTTGGTCCCTATTTGGTAGCTGAACTAAAATGCTAGTCAAGGAGATTAAGGTGTCTGTTGTCCTTTCTGCATGCATATTAGGCTAAATTCTCAAAATACAAATCTGCTCAAAATCTCCTTATATCACAATGTCCACATAACCACTTTATGGTATAAAGAAACACCTATTACAGGCTTCTTCAGACTCAACAATACAATATTCTAATTGATGGAATATATACGTCAACTGGCGGGAAAACCAATAAAACTTTTAAAGAAGTAATTCATGAGAATAACTGTAATAAAATAATAAAACCAAAATGTACAAGACCAAGTATATAAGACAAAATGGTATACACTGATTAAAAACATTTATATATATACATATATATATATATACATATGTACGGAAAAAAGAAACCATATAAAATAAAACAAAATGGAAACAAACAAAATTCTCAAAATATTTGAAACATTAGAAAGATGATCACACAAGTGCCCCACAGCAGGAAGCTTACACCTCAAAGAAAGGGGACACAGTTACTCTGTGTTACAAGATGTGTAAAATAACAATAGTAATAGACTGCTCCTGTAATACATTAAATGATCACTGTCACTGATGCAAGGACAGTGGATCCCCTTATTACAGGCTAAGCTGTGCAAGCCATTAATCACTGGGAACACTCTCAGAGGTCACTAAGACTGACCAGGAGGTTGCGATACACAACTGCATTGCCTTGAGCAGAATACACAGTGCAGCAGAGTAGCAGGTATAAGTTGCAGATGTTTAGGGATACTGAGAGGCCTAAACATTTCAAAGGGATGGATGAGAACAGGATATAGTTACGAAATAAGAGTTAGATGATGACAGTATTAACAGAAGCAATTGTTCGGTATTTGAGGTAGGCAAAGGAAAGTTTATAGAAGGTTTGTAAGGACAGTACAAGTGTTTCTGTTGTCCCACTGATATGTTACTAGAATTCTGCTCTCTGTCCTCAAACATTTTCTGAGATTTGAGCACATCAAAAACAGAGGTCATAGAACTGATCTCTATAGCGTACTGTTAGCTACTTCTCTTCTACCCACTGTACACATTACCATCTGTCTTATTTCTTCTAGTTACAGCTCCACCAAGCTAACCGTTTTTTTCATCCATCCCACACCTTTCAGTTTGCACAGTAGTCACTTCATAGGTTCATAGGAGTTTACTAGGCAAATGGCCCAAAAGCCCTTACAAAACTAGCCATATTTATCCCAACTTACCTTAATTATCAATAGTTAGGTGAATGAAGTTCAGAGAGGTATGAGCTATGGTGTGGTGATGAATACCGACTGCTTCTGTCCATGAGGGACATGGGCACCACACCAGGAGTGAATTTACGAATACCCACCCATTGATCTTGGTTGTGCTTGAAGAGTGCTAGGGAGGGTCTCTGCTTCACGTAAATGGGAAGCTTTTTCCAGAGAATGGGTAGTATCTGGGAGACGTATCTATCTCTACAGCATGATTTGTTCATGTTAGAGGCTAGGTTAAGATCCCAGGAATAAGTGACCCTCGTGCAGTTTGATTTACAAATGTGTACCATTTCCATCACAGCAAGGTCAGAGACTACCCTGTAAGACAGAAGCAGATCTCCCCTTAGTAGCCTGTTGAAGACAGAATACTGGACTTTCAATGTTTCTGAGTAGGACCTTTTTGTGTACCCTGTATTTTCTTGGTGAGAAACCTCTCTGATCTCTCCAGCTGTTGTAGGTGTCTGGTGAGGTACATGCAAAAGGGTGCAATGTAATCAATTATTGGTCTGATGAGGGCCAGGTGCAATGGAATTATAGCATCCTTAAATCTGGATGCCATGCCTTTACTTGTGAGATGCGCCACATAGAAGGACTTCTTCACCACTGTTGACACATGGTGGTGGAAGTTCAGATTGCCATCAACCTGAGTGCCCAGTTCATGTACCATTGGGTCTACACTTGGGGGGGGGGTGCTGTCTATATAGTAATTAGCAGGGAATAAGAATGTATTTTTTTGCATTTAGCTTCAGTCTCTGGTTTTGGCAACAATTGATTTTCTGCATTAATCCTTTCAACAGTATATTAGCATCATTGGGGGACTCTGATTGCTCCCAATTTGCAGTCATCAGTGAACTTGGTCAGCCACAGGCCATCTATGCTTGCCTGGACTTCTGAGAAATCAATTCAGAACATTAAAGGGCCCAGCACAGAACCGTGTGGTACACCACTGGTGACTGGCCTTTTGCTAGAGGTGAATTCAGCCACTTTGACAGTATGAGTCCTGTCAGTGAGCCAACTGGCTATTTACTTGGTGATGTAGGAGTTAATTCCCAATAGGGAGAGTTTCACTATAATATCTGAGTGGGGGATTGTGTCAAATGCCTTGGCTAAGTCAAAGTAGATGGTATGCATAGTCTTTCCCTCATCCAAGTTCTTGGTGACCTTATTAAAGAAGTCAACCAGCTTTATCAGATACAATCTACCCTTAATGAATCTGAACTGGGTTGGGTCCAGAGTTTGGAGATTACCTATGTCTTTGCTGATAAAGTCCATAATAATTATTTCCATGGCCTTGCAGATGAGGCTAGTCAAGCTTATGAGTCTACAGTTGCCAGTGTGGAGAGGGATTACTGTTGCTGTCCTCCATTCTGCCAGAACATAGCTAGTCAGCAGGCCATGGTTAAATAGGGATCCAAGTGGGACTGCTAGATTATGTTATAAGTTGTTTAAAAGGCACCCTAGGATGTTGTCTGGTCCCACTGATGACGTGTTTTTGGCCATGGAGAGTGCCGAGATGACCTGCTGTCTTGAAATAATAGGATGAGGAATGGTGGCAGGTATACTTTGGGGATGACTGGAGGGGACAGGGTGGTGAAGTTTGATCCAATTCTGTCAGCTAACAGGTTGGCTATTTCCTCCAGTTGAATATGGGATGTCCCATCCACAACTAGCTCTGTGCATAGCTTGGTATTCCCCTTTAGATTTCAGACATAGCTAAAAATGCCTTGTGATTTTCTTAGCTAGGGAGGCTATGTTTACCTCATAATTAGCTTTGGAGGACTTGACAAGATCTTTAATTTGTTTGTTTGGATTAGAGAGAGAGTTCTTCCACAGCTGAGCCAGTTCCCTTTTCTTTTTGGACATTAATTTCTTTCTTTTGTTGCATAGTCTGTTTATAGTAGGGGTCCACCAGGGTGGCTTGTTTTTCTGTCGAGACCTGGTTTTAATCTAGTCCGGTACAGCCTATGCTATAAAACTGCTTAAGTGGTTATACAGGACATTGGGGTACACCTCTGCCTAGGAGTCCATGCTTTCTGTGTTCAGTGGGGGCCTTGAAATTTCTTATACCATCACTTAGTAGGAGGTAATTTGTCTTGGAAAAATTCTTAAGCATTTTTGAGCTTGATGGGGCCTTATAATTACTTTAACAGAGACTGATTTATTGTCCAATCTTACCAAGGAGGACATCACATGGGGGGTATAATGCTCCTCCATGTTGGTGAGTACTTTGGCCAGAATAATTCAGTCCCTCATAGGTATGCTGACTAGCTGTTCCAGAATATTTGCATTGACAAAGTCCAAGAACCTCTAAGCCTGCATAGCTGTGGTCATCTATGTTTCCCAGTCAATGGTAATATAATTAAAATCACCCATGAGTAAGGTGTTGGGCTGCTAGGTAAGTGACTCCAGTAAGTCCAGGTACACAGTATGTTTTTTCTGGTTCATTTTGGGGGACATATAGCTAGCTATGGTGTGGTAGGGGATTTTGCGTATGGTTAATTGGACTGTTTGACCAGTCTCAAGGTGTACTTATGTTTAATGAAGATGGATACACCTCCTCCTTTGGTTCTTTCATGCTCAGTTTGTGGTCTGAACTATTGGAAGGCAAATGTAGCCCTGCATGGCTGAGATGCTTTCTGCAGCTTTGAACCATGTCTCAGTGATTGCAAAGATATCACCATCTTACAAGGTGAGAAGTGCTTCCAGGGATTGCAGTTTCTTGTTTAGACTCCTAGCATTGAACAGCAGTACCTTCACTTTATCTAAGGAAATTTTTTTTTTATGTTGGGAGGTTGCTTATTTCAACACTGCCTAAAAAGGCACAATAGGCTTTGCTAATGCCTTTGCCTTTGCCAGTATCCAAAAGCCTAGAGGAGACAGGTGCACACCACCTCTAGCAAAGCAACGTGACTTGTCAACCATGTCCTCTCAGGCTGACAGATATTAGATCCCCTTGAACTGACACCAGAAGTTAAGCCAATTGTTAAAGTCAATTGCTTTTG